>NC_088876.1:41359743-41387171 GCF_032884065.1 Artemia franciscana
TATATATATATATATATATATATAAATATATACTAGCTGTTGGGGTGGCACTTCGCGCCACCCCAACACCTAGTTGGTGGGGCGCTTCGCGCCCCCCCAAGCCCCCCCGCGCGCGTAAGTCGTTACGCGCCATATTAGTTATGCGCCATTGTAGTTGCGTCCCTGTGTCCCACCTGTGAATATAGATAGATTTATATGTGTTTCAAACTACGTAAAAATTGCGAATAAACAACATTCTTGGCTTTCCCATTGTCTGTACATATACAAAGCCGTATGTACTAATAATGACGTCATATGCAAACGCTCTTTTTACAAACAAACAAACATGCATCCACACAACTCGTTTTTATATAGATAGATAGATAGATAGATACAATACAAATTAACTGCGTAAAACTTGCGAATATACAACATTCTTCGCTGTCCAATTGTCGCTGCATATAAATACATTGTCAGGTTTACCGACCCTCGAACATGCAACGTACAATTGTCCATGGGAAAAACAATCAGTATTAAGGTCTATACCACATTTTTCTAATGATTGACCATGAGCTTTGTTAATGGTGATTGCAAATACTAATCGAATTGGGAATTGCAATCTTTTAAATTGAAAAAGCAGATCCGTTGGAATCATGGGAATGCGAGGAATAAGAACAGCCTCACCCTCATAAGGCCCTGTCAAGATTGTGGCCTCTATTAGGTTTTCCATTGTTTTTTTTTACGGCAAGTCGAGTGCCATTGCAAAGCTTTGGTGGGTTTATATTTCTTAACAGTATTATTGGTACGCCTATTTTTAGTTGTAGCACGTGTTGTTGAAACCCTGAAGGATCTATGGAATTTAAAAATTCAGATGGATAATTAACCGCTTCATTTGGTTCCAAAACTGTGTCGACTGACTTGTAAAGGACTGCCTGGTCTCGAATCTTGGTCAAAACAATATTCTTGATTTCGTGGACGTCTATATTTTTGGGTGCGAGAATCGCTCTTTCACTTAGCCATTTATTATTTTTATAATTTTTTAGAATATTCCGAAATACTTTTTCAATCAATTCATTTTTGGACGTCACTAAATTACAGAAATCAGCAGGTAGTTGTATACGTCCTGAAATTGAGTCTACTGTTTGACCAGAGTCATCGTTTTGTAATCGGACACGCATATTTGTAGTTAATTTTAATATTTTTACGTGTGCCCATAAATTAGAATTTTTTAGGCAAGCATTCATTTCGTCTGCAGGAGTTAAACTACGTAAAAATTGCGAATATACAACATTCTTGGCTTTCCCATTGTCTCTGCATATACAAAGCCGTATGTACTAATAATGACATCATATGCAAACGCTCTTTTTACAAACAAACAAACATACATACACACAACTCGTTTTTATATAGATAGATAGATAGATAGATACAATACAAATTAACTGCGTAAAACTTGCGAATATACAACATTCTTCGCTGTCCAATTGTCGCTGCATATAAATAGATTGTCAGGTTTACCGACCCTCGAACATGCAACGTACAATTGTCCATGGGAAAAACAATCAGTACTAAGATCTATACCACATTTTTCTAATGATTGACCTTGAGCTTTGTTAATGGTGATTGCAAATGCTAATCGAATTGGGAATTGCAATCTTTTAAATTGAAAAGGCAGATCCGTTGGAATCATGGGAATGCGAGGAATAAGAACAGCCTCACCCTCAAAAGGCCCTGTCAAGATTGTGGCCTCTATTAGGTTTTCCATTGTTTTTTTTTACGGCAAGTCGAGTGCCATTGCAAAGCTTTGGTGGGTTTATATTTCTTAAAAGTATTATTGGTACGCCTATTTTTAGTTGTAGCACGTGTGGTGGAAACCCTGAAAGATCTATGGAATTTAAAAATTCAGATGGATAATTAACCGCTTCATTTGGTTCCAAAACTGTGTCGACTGACTTGTAGAGGACTGCCTGGTCTCGAATCTTGGTCAAAACAATATTGTTGATTTCGTGGACGTCTATATTTTTGGGTGCGAGAATCGCTCTTTCACTTAGCCATTTATTATTTTTATAATATTTTAGAATATTCGGAAATACTTTTTCAATCAATTCATTTTTGGACGTCACTAAATTACAGAAATCAGCAGGTAGTTGTATACGTCCTGAAATTGAGTCTACTGGGAGCTTTCCGTTTCCAATTGTCAGCAATTGATCTGAAAATGTTTGACCAGAGTCATCGGTTTGCAATCGGACACGCATATTTGTAGTTAATTTTAATATTTTTACGTGTGCCCATAAATTAGAATTTTTCAGGCAAGCATTCATTTCGTCTGCAGGAGTTGATCTAGGTATTATAGGTAATGTTTGCCTGAAATCTCCCGCAAGCAATATTAATGTGCTGCCAAAGGGTTTCGACTTCCCTCTCAAATCTTTCAAGCATTGATCCAGAGCCTCGAGCGATTTTTTTGTGTGCCATTGTCCACTCATCCCAAATAATAAGTTTGCATTGCTGCAATACTTTACCCATCCCAGATGATTTGGAAATATTGCACTTGGGAATGTCTGTAGAATGCAAATTCAGAGGCAATTTCAAAGCGGAATGAGCAGTTCTTCCACCAGGCAGCAATGTTGCGGCTATTCCGGACGACGCAATTGCCAACGCTATATCATTTTTTGATCGAATTGATGCCAGAATCAGTTTTATCACAAATGTTTTACCAGTACCTCCTG
Organism: Artemia franciscana; assembly: GCF_032884065.1. Lineage (NCBI taxonomy): Eukaryota > Metazoa > Arthropoda > Branchiopoda > Anostraca > Artemiidae > Artemia > Artemia franciscana. The sequence continues at coordinate 41,362,449 of NC_088876.1, forward strand.
GCGCATCCAAAAAGAAAATTTCTTCAACGTTGTTATCGACACAATGCATTATCGTATCATAAATGTCTTTTAGTTCCGACGTTAACTTGGAAATGTTATTTTGTACATACGACAATAGATCACTCGTACTGTAACTTTGTTCACGATCCAATTCTACACATGTCGAAACAGCAGCGATACGGTTAGGTGAAGGCATTCCCAAATCCTGAAGAGGTTTGTTTGCCATACGTACGCACAAATCTTCTATAATAACTAAAGTGTAGTTATAAATTTCTGATGTAAAATCAAAAGTCATATCTGACGTCTCTAACTGTTTTCGATGGAGTATATCTTCGGACATTTTTGACTTATATTTTTCCCATAACTCTGTAGGAGCTGATAGAGAGCAAGTTGTTAAAATGATGCCAAACAATGCACGAATTTGACTTGGGGTTGACGTTTCGCACGCGTCATTGATGCAGTTATCCCAGTGTTGGTCATTCTCCAATAAATTCAGAGCTTGGCATGCACTACGGTAAGTGTCATGTATAGTACCGTTTACAGTTCTCAAATACTCAAAGGATGTCGGACCGGGTACATTCACCAAAAGCAGGCGTAGAAAGAAGCATTCATGTTGATTGGGGTGAACGGTGTAGAGTCTTCCTATCGTGGTATCTTTGAAGATGGTAGGTTGGCCGTCGACTGACTTACCCTGTTTTAGACGTTCAAATACTTTATTTTTAGTATTCCACGTGTAATACGAAGGCACTTCAGTATACAGCAGTTTTTTTGCAAAAGAATCATTTTTGCAAAGCGAAAAAAAAGCTGTTAATGTTGTATCACCGTCAAAGCAAAAATGACGACAACTAACTTCATGACGTCAGTCAACACATAAACATGACGTCACCTGACAGACAGACAGACACACAGACAGACAACTTATTTTTATATATATAGATATATATATATATATATATATATATATATATATATACTAGCTGTTGGGGTGGCGCTTCGCGCCACCCCAACACCTAGTTGGTGGGGGCGCTTCGCGCCCCCCCCCAAGCCCCCCCGCGCGCGTAAGTCGTTACGCGCCATAATAGTTACGCGCCATTGTAGTTGTGTCCCTATGTCCCACCTGTGAATATAGATATATATATATATATGGTTTTAACTACGTAAAACTTGCGAATATACAACATTCTTTGCTGTCCCATTGTCTTTGCATATAAATAGATTGTCAGGTTATCCCCCTGTTTCCCCCGGTGTCCCCGTTGTAGTTGTGTCCCTGTGTCCCGGTCGTCATTTATATTCCCTGTGTCCCGGGTCCCGGTCATCATTTGTATCCCGGTGTCCCGGTCTGTATATACATTCGTTTTTTAGTTTTGTTTTTCTCCTTTATTTTTTTCCTTTTTTTTTCTTTTTTAGCTTATTTAGATTTTTAGATTTTTTAGTTTTTTTTATTAGTTTTTAGTTTTTATTTCTTTTTAGTTTTTTTGTCCCGGTCGTCATTTATATCCCCCTGTTTCCCCCGGTGTCCCCGTTGTAGTTGTGTCCCTGTGTCCCGGTCGTTATTTATATTCCCTGTGTCCCGGTCGTCATTTGTATCCCGGTGTACCGGTCTGTATATACATTCGTTTTTTAGTTTTGTTTTTCTCCTTTATTTTTTTCCTTTTTTTTTCTTTTTTAGTTTATTTAGATTTTTAGATTTTTTAGTTTTTTTATTAGTTTTTAGTTTTTTTTCTTTTTAGTTTTTTTGTAGTTTTTACCTTCTTTTTAGTTTTGTTAATTTTTTTTTTTACTTGTGTCCTGGTCGTCATTTATACTCCCTGTGTCCCGGTGCTTTGTTGATTGCTAATCGAACATTCCTTTTGTCCTGGTCGCTTTCTCTTTGAGTGTCGTCATTTATTTTTTTCTTTTTTAGTTCTTTTAGTTTTTACCTTTTTTAGTTTTTTTTTAGTTTTTAGTTTTTTTAGTTTTTTACCTTTTTTTAGTTTTTTTAGTTTTTGATAGTTTTTTTTTTTTTACTTATGTCCTGGTCGTCATTTATACTCCCTGTGTCCCGGTGCTTTGTTGATTGCTAATCGAACATTCCTTTTGTCCTGGTCGCTTTCTCTTTGAGTGTCGTCATTTATTAGTTTTTTCCTTTTTTTTTAGTTTTTTATTGGTTTTTACCTTTATTTTAGCTTATTTTTCAGTTTTTTCCTTTTTTTTAGTTTTTTTTTATTTTTTATTTTTTTTAGTTTTTTACCTTTTTTTAGTTTTTTTAGTTTTTTTAGTTTTTTAGCTTTTTTACTTTTTTTATTAGTTTTTAGTTTTTTTTTGTAGTTTTTGCCTTTTTTTAGTTTTTTCAGTTTTTTTTTTAGTTTTTTATTGGTTTTTACCTTTATAGTTTTTTTAGTTTTTTAGCTTTTTTATTTTTTTTATTAGTTTTTAGTTTTTTTTGTAGTTTTTGCCTTTTTTTAGTTTTTTCAGTTTTGACGTCACCTAATCCAGTTTTTTCAGGTGACGTCACCTGACACATCCATCCACACATCCACAGACAGACAGACAACTTATTTTTATATATATAGAAGATCTATATATATAAAAATAAGTTGTCTGTCTGTCTGTCTGTGGATGGATCAGGTGACGTCACCTGAAAAAACTGGATCAGGTGACGTCAAAACTGAAAAAACTAAAAAAAGGCAAAAACTACAAAAAAAACTAAAAACTAATAAAAAAAAATAAAAAAGCTAAAAAACTAAAAAAACTAAAAAAAGGCAAAAACTACAAAAAAAACTAAAAACTAATAAAAAAGCTAAAAAACTAAAAAAACTAAAAAAAGGCAACAACTACAAAAAAAACTAAAAACTAATAAAAAAAATAAAAAAGCTAAAAAACTAAAAAAACTAAAAAAACTAAAAAAAGGTAAAAAACTAAAAAAAACTAAAAACTAAAAAAAACTAAAAAAAAGGAAAAAACTGAAAAATAAGCTAAAATAAAGGTAAAAACCAATTGAAAAACTTACGTTAGTTTTTTTAGTTCAGGTGACGTCAAAACTGAAAAAACTAAAAAAAGGCAAAAACTACAAAAAAAACTAAAAACTAATAAAAAAAATAAAAAAGCTAAAAAACTAAAAAAACTAAAAAAAGGCAAAAACTACAAAAAAAACTAAAAACTAATAAAAAAGCTAAAAAACTAAAAAAACTAAAAAAAAGGCAAAAACTACAAAAAAAACTAAAAACTAATAAAAAAAAATAAAAAAGCTAAAAAACTAAAAAAACTAAAAAAACTAAAAAAAAGTAAAAAACTAAAAAAACTAAAAACTAAAAAAAACTAAAAAAAAGGAAAAAACTGAAAAATAAGCTAAAATAAAGGTAAAAACCAATAAAAAACTAAAAAAAAAACTGAAAAAACTAAAAAAAGGCAAAAACTACAAAAAAACTAAAAACTAATAAAAAAAAGTAAAAAAGCTAAAAAACTAAAAAAACTAAAAAAACTAAAAAAAGGTAAAAAACTAAAAAAAATAAAAAATAAAAAAAAAACTAAAAAAAAAGGAAAAAACTGAAAAATAAGCTAAAATAAAGGTAAAAACCAATAAAAAACTAAAAAGAAAAAAAGGAAAAAACTAAAAAAAATTTTCATCTAAAAAACTAAAAAAAACTAAAAAAGGTAAAAACTAAAAGAACTAAAAAAGAAAAAAATAAATGACGACACTCAAAGAGAAGGCGACCAGGACAAAAGGAATGTTCGATTAGCAATCAACAAAGCACCGGGACACAGGGAGTATAAATGACGACCAGGACATAAGTAAAAAAAAAACTAACAAAACTAAAAAGAAGGTAAAAACTACAAAAAAACTAAAAAGAAAAAAAAACTAAAAACTAATAAAAAAACTAAAAAATTTAAAAATCTAAATAAACTAAAAAAGAAAAAAAAAGGAAAAAAATAAAGGAGAAAAACAAAACTAAAAAACGAATGTATATACAGACCGGTACACCGGGATACAAATGACGACCGGGACACAGGGAATATAAATGACGACCGGGACACAGGGACACAACTACAACGGGGACACCGGGGGAAACAGGGGGATATAAATGACGACCGGGACAAAAAAAACTAAAAAGAAAAAAAAACTAAAAACTAATAAAAAAACTAAAAAATCTAAAAATCTAAATAAGCTAAAAAAGAAAAAAAAAGGAAAAAAATAAAGGAGAAAAACAAAACTAAAAAACGAATGTATATACAGACCGGGACACCGGGATACAAATGACGATCGGGACACAGGGAATATAAATGACGACCGGGACACAGGGACACAACTACAACGGGGACACCGGGGGAAACAGGGGGATATAAATGACGACCGGGACACCGGGACAGGGAATGGTCGATTAGCAATCACCATCAACAAAGCTCAAGGGCAATCATTAGAATCATGAGGTATAGATCTGAATACAGATTGTTTTCCCATGGACCATTATATGTTGCATGTTCAAGAGTCGGTAAACCTGACAATCTATTTATATGCAAAGACAATGGGACAGCAAAGAATGTTGTATATTCGCAAGTTTTACGTAGTTAAAACCATATATATATATATATATATATATATATATATATATATATATATATATATATATATATATATATATATATATATATATATATATATATATATATATATATATATATATATATATATATATATATATATCTATATTCACAGGTGGGACATAGGGACACAACTACAATGGCGCGTAACTATTATGGCGCGTAACGACTTACGCGCGCGGGGGGGCTTGGGGGGGGCGCGAAGCGCCCCCACCAACTAGGTGTTGGGGTGGCGCGAAGCGCCACCCCAACAGCTAGTATATATATATATATATATATATGTATATATATATATATATATATATATATATATTTATATATATATATATATATATATAAAGATAAAAACTACAAAAAAAACTAAAAAAAAGCTAAAAAACTTAAAACTAAAAAAGAAAAAGAAATAAAAAAAACTAAAAGAAGGTAAAAACTACAAAAAAACAAAAAAAAAAACAAAAACTAATAAAAAAAACTAAAAAAACTAAAAACTGAAAAAAGAAAAAAAACAAAAAAAGGAAAAAAACTGAAAAATAAAGGAGAAAAGGACAACTAAAAACCGGGACACAGGGAATATAAAAGACGACCGGGACACTCAAAGAGAAATTACAGACTGGGACACTGGGACACAAATAACGACCGGGAGATATAAATGACGACCGGGACACTCAAAGATAAATTATAGACCGAGAGACAAATGACAACCGGGACACCGGGACACAGAGAATATAAATGACGACTGGGACGCTCAAAGAGAAATTACAGACTGGGACACTGGGCCATTTAGCCAAAAAAAGAATTAATATGCAAATTTCATTTTAACATGTACGGAGAGCCAAAATCAGACATGCATTAATTCAAAACTTTCAGAAATTAAATAAAAAAACAAGTTTTTTGAAATGAAAGTAAGGAGCGACATTAAAACTTAAAACTAACAGAAATTACTCCGTATATGAAAGGGGCTTTCTTCCTCGACACCCCGCTCCTTGCGCTAAAGTTTGATTCTTTCTCGCAACTCTACTTTTTAAAACAATAAAAAACTTTAGCGTAAAGAGCGGGGTGTCGAGGAGGAAAGCCCCTTTCATATACGGGGTAATTTCTGTTCGTTTTAAGTTTTAATGTCCCTCCTTACTTTAATTTCAAAAAACTTATTTTTTTTTATTTAATCAATTAAAAGAGATAATCGCCAATTGCCACGATCGTACTACAAAAATAAAGTCGAAGTATTGTTCACTAATAAACCACAAAATTGGTATTCCGAGGCTGAAAAACTAGGTGGCAGGAAGCTTGAGCAGCTTAACTTCAACCTACCCTAGCCCCCTGATTTTACTGCCAGTAATCTAATTAAATTCCTCGCTTCCATTGTCCAGGGTCTTCTAGTATTTTCCGACCAATTACCAACAAAAGCCCTATCCCCTTCATTTCCCACTGTTTCCCCGTCTGTGATAGAAAGAATAATTGAAAAACTAAGAAAAACAAGTGTTTGTCCTTTGGATCTCCTGTTTCCTCTTATTGCTGCCTTCGGTGACTTCCTTTCTAAGACCCTTGTCTTTCCTGTTTAACAAGATTACCGAGTCTGGGTGAATTCCAACAATTTGGAAATAAGGTTTCATGACCCCTTTGCAAAAGAAAAACGGAAAGCCTGGTTTTTAAGGCGTTTATCCTATTACTCTTATTCATATTTTCTCGAATCTTTAAGAGAAGATTCTTGCAGATTGGCTAAAGGAAAAAATTCTACCTCTTACTGACCTGAGGCAATTCAAGAATCTAAAATCCACTTCTACTTCCCACTACCTGGTTTCTCTTATTGACCACATCGGGAAAAATCCTCCAAAAGCCCAATTCCTGGCTAAATGTAATTTCCATTTACCTTCAGAAAGTATTTGACCTTGTTAACCGCAATATTTTAATTGAGAAACTTGTCAGCAAGTTCAATGTTGATCCCTTACTGATGAAATTGGTTGCCTCCTTCAAAAAATAGATTGGAAATCTATTCATCTGAAGGAAATCTCTGAATTTCCTTCTGAAGGAAATCTCCTTCAAAAATATAATTGGTCAAATACCAGAATCCTTATTCAAATCGTCTCCTTGTCCACAATGGCATACCTCAAGGTACTCTCCTAGGCCCCCTCCTTTTTTTCAGTCATGATTAACAGCCTCGCGAAGGAATTTACTGACCGATGAAAATTTGATTATGACCTAATTGCTGTTGACAGTCGCTTTAGAAATTTAATAAGCAACCCTATGAGTATCCTTAATGAAATTAAGGATGAGGCCTTGGGCTTAGACATGACAGTAAACCCCAATAAGTCATGATAATGCCGATCCGTTTCCTCAAATCCTCGCCCTGTTTTCTAAATCTTATACCTCCTGAAATTTCTGTGTCCTCATTTAAACTATTTGACGTCACAGTTTCTTCAAATTGAGCGGGATATCGACGTAAAGACATAATCCATAGAGCTAATGTGTATATCGCCCTCCTTAAGCTCCTAAATAAATTTAGTGTCTCCCCTTCCCACTCCTTAAGGATTTACACGTCTTTGGTCCACCAGCATCACGAATATGCTTGTCATGTTTGGCACCCTGGTATCTTTTGCGAAGAATCGAAAAAATTGAATAAATTCAAAAAGGAGCTTTGTGAATAACTTTCAAAGAAGGTAAGGTGCCATACCTGTTGCTCCTAAAAAGTCTAATTTGGAAACCTTTGAGTAAAGGAGGGTTTTGTTGTGCTTCCCTTTTGCAAAAAATTCAATAATAAACCCTCGGACGGCAAATATTTTCCCCAAACGTCACTCCCCATCCAGATTACGGCCGCCTCGAGCTCTTTCTGAGCCCATTCCTATTTTTTTCCCCATTCACTCCGTTACTATCAGATATGAAGAAACTTTTGTCCACCTCATCACAGATAAAAGGAATAAAATATCCCAACAATTTCCCCCTTTTGTTTCTCTCTTTCTTTATTGGCTGATGGTACTGCTCAGGCTGTTGAAATTATTTGCTCCCCTCCCCCCCTTTGTTTTTTTAGTTTTCCTTTTAATTTTTATATATTTTATATTTCGTTCTCTTTTTCATATTTATTCACTTATTTTATCCGGTTTTCCGGATTTGACCAGTTTTCATCTTTTTAACTCTTTTATTGACTTTATGCAGATAAATTATTGATACTTTATATATATATATATATATATATATATATATATATATATATATATATATATATATATATATATATATGTATATATCATATATATAGATCATGAAAAGAGAAATCACCAATGCAACAGCACAAACACATAAAAAAAAAGAAAAAAAAGAAAAAGAGACAGAAGGAGAAAAGGAAGACTGTTTTCCTAAATTAGTGATTAATATAGACCAGCACTTGAATGAGGTCTTAACCCTACTCATCCATACAATCACATAGGTCAAACAGCATAGCCATACACAATCAACCATAAAGAATAATCCATGGACAGGCAGTCATGTCGTCAATAAGTATAAGTCGTCATTTACCAAACAATAGAAACAATAAAGACAAATAATTCAGAGGCAACAACCCAACACAAGGGCTCATCAGGAGAATACACTTGCCTATAGGGTTTCGCCACATTAAATTCTCTACCCAGTCAAGTGTTGTGGCTACCACAGAATATCCATGGCATCCCCGTGTCAGGTATCACCCCCAAAATACGTGCCTATGAAAAAAGCAAAAAAAAAAACAGCAAATGTAAAACAACCAAGTAACACCAAAACAAGCTTATCCTGTTTATATATCCCTCTTTTTAGCAACAATAGGTAAACTAAGTATGATAAATTTTACCAAATCACAAATATTAACACATTGCAAAAAACCTGAATGAACTAAACAATTATAGAATTCATCTTTACCATGTGGCTATTTTAAAAAAAAATCAGAAATTACTCCGTATATGAAAGGGGCTGTTCCTTCCTCACCGCCCCGCTCTTTGCGATAAAGTCTTTTACTGTTTTAAAAAGTAGAGTTGAGAGAAAGATTCAAACTTTAGCGTAAAGAGCGGGGCGTTGAGGAGAGAATAGTCCCTTTCATATATGGAGTAATTTCTGTTTGTTTTAAGTTTTAATGTCACTTCTTACTTTCAGTTAAAAAAAACTTGTTTTTTTTTTTATTTAATTGTTTATATAAAATAGAGTCCTGCATTGGGACAAACATATAAGGCAATGTATCCTTTTGGATGTTTAATATTGATGATTCTGATTTTATTTCTTATATGATAAATAGACGTAAACTGGACATCTTTGAAACTCAGCACTCCCATTCCTGAGAGAAAATCTTTAGCTGACTCTTCGATGTTTTCGTTATCTTTGTTAGGCATTAGTTGTAATAGATTTCTTCATATAGTGCAAACCTTGTATCAAAAATTGATTTTTAACGGACCTAAGAGCATTTTTCAGACTAGTATTTTCTTCCTTTAAATTTGAATTTTCCTTTTGAAGATCTTATCCACTGTTTTAAATCGTACAGTCGATCGTCAAAATGCTTCTTGGGGATAGACATTTTTAAATACAAAATAATCTCGCTTCTCCATTAACAAATCAAAATATCATTTTAAATAAATTTACGGACATTAGCCCTTTCTCCATATAATATGAAAAAAACTTCGTTTTCTTAAAGAGTTAAAGAGGCTGCGTCCCAAAGTCGAACCTTACAACGTACAGGAATTAGGAGAGGCAGTTAGGGGGGCTGCCGCCCCCCTAAACCCCCGCTCTTGGCTTCGGAAAGGACCTCTTTTAATTAACAAAAAATTGAAATGAATGAATAATGGAATAACTTCGAAAAATGTTAAACACAAGAGGACAAGAGAACCATTGTGCCGAAACTAGTAATTAGTAACAATGAAGTCCCCCCACAACAAAAAACCTGTACAAAAGAGTCTTTAAAAGTGGGGGGTTTGGGGGGCGGCAGCCCCCCAACTGCCTCTCCTAATTCCTGTACGTTTTAAGGTTCGACTTTGGGACGCAGCCTCTTTAACTATTTAAGAAAACGAAGTTTTTTTTATATTATTTCTGTACGTTTTTCTACAATCCATGGTGGATGTAATTTAATAATTCCTGTACTCCTCGTACAGGAATTAGGACTGCCTCTCCTAATTCCTGTAAGTTTTAAGGTTCGACTTTGGGACGCAGCCTCTTTAACTCTTTAAGAAAACGAAGTTTTTTTCATATTTTGTGAAAAAAAAATCGCCCGATAGAGGACTTGAACCCTTGACCCGACGATTAAAAGTCCCACGCTCTACCGACTGAGCTAACCGCCTGCATGTGTGTAAATATAACTTTTAAATACGTTTTAAAAATTTCAAATTAACATGGGCTCTTATGGAGAAATGGGTTAATTAAGTTGGTAATGCGTGGTTTCTGAAAAACAGAGAAGGAGTTATCGGATCGAGCAGAAATTTCGCGGATAAGCTCCTGGGCCGTAGGGGACCTTAACTTGTGAATTTCAGCCCGATCGGACAACGTTGAAGGTGGGGTGGGGTTGGGGGGTCGAAACTTTCGGGGGGTTAAGATTTTCCTACGAAACTTTCAAGGAAACTTACTCGGAGAATTCCGCATCGAATGAGTCTTCGTACACCCAGATCCGATGTCGGCTGTGACCTGTAGGCGTCGAGGAAAAAAAAAGAATATGAAGATTAAGTGGCTATGCGTGGTTTCTGGAAAACAGGGAAGGAGTTATCGGGAAGTTTCGCGGATAAGCTCCTGGACCCTAGGGGACCTTAACTTGTGAATTTCAGCCCGATCGGACAACGTTAAAGGGGGGCTGGGGTTGGTGGGTCGAAACTTTCGGCCAGATTTTTCCCATGAAGGAAAAGTCGGGGGGGATGAAATTTGGCAGGTTTCTTAGTTGGAGCTCGGGCTACGAAATGCATCCCTCCCCATCCCTCTGCGAACACTGGAACCGAAGATCGCTTAACATTGTCGTGGTTCGCCTCTTTATAGAGGCACGAGTGTGCCTCCTTGAAATCCAAATAAGAGGTAATTAAGAATAAACAGTGCGACAACTAGCCAAACTAGTGCGACAACTAGTTCGCCAAACTCTCACAAAGTAACCTTGCGCAATAGTTTATCCTTATCAATTGCAAAAATAATCCAATTATAACAGTTTCTATCAACTTTGATGTTGGAAAAGAAATATCGTTTTCGAATGGGAATGTTGAAAAACTTAAAACTTTGGCAACCAAAATTGAGCAAAAAATAATTTTAAAAATAACCCTGCGGAAAAGAAGTTTTTTTAGAAAAAAGTAAAGACCATCTTCAACTTAAAATCAGCAGAAACAAAAACCTATAATAATTTTAACTCAAAAGGACAAGAAATTACCATGAAGGAATAAATGAAATCCGAGCAAATTATATTACAAATATTTTCGTTTATACTTATCACAACATTGAAAATTAAAACTAAAGTGAAATTAGATCTCAAACTGATGAGCTTCAAGTAATTAGTATCATTATATCAATTGAATTTCGTTAGTTCTTTCCAAGACTATTCAAGAAACGCGTAGTTTTCAGTAAAGCGACAATGACGCAGTAGGCTCTAGACATTTATAGTTAGGGAAGGAGGGAGTAGCAAAACTTTTGTTCGTAGTGATTTTTAGTCGTTTTGAACTTGATATACATATTCATTTAAACTTTCACTCGTTTTAACAATTTTCTTATTAATTTATATTAATACGTTTTGTATGTTGGTTTGCTATGATTGTTTTTTTTTAATTTCTGTTTGTTTTAAATTTATTTTTTAATGGTAATATCTAGTCCTTTTTCAGTTTGAATTATTAAAGGCTATGTTTCTGCATATCTCAAGTTTGCTGAGGCCTTTAATTTTCTTTGAATTTTTTTTTTTTAGTTCTAGAACAAAAGTCAAACAATAAAATCCATCGTACCTGGAGGAAAACAAATGAATTTTATGAAAATCATAGGTTTTCCCGATTGTGTGACTTAGGTATAACTGCTGATTCTGCTTAGTGGCAGTAATCACGAAAAGTCAACTAGACTTTGGGGAAGACATTTGAAGTTGATGGCAGTTCAACAAGTCCAAGGTCTGACAGCATCCGACAAGCACGGTCCGACATGCTTGTCAGAAAATGTTCAATTTATTGGTATAGATGACATTTTTACAGTTTCAATTTCTATAGGAGTTCCAGTTGAAATAAAAAAAAAAATATTAATGATTGTAGCCTATGTTTTGGTCACCCATTGAATCAATAAGTGCTAACTGATTATGTAACATATCTTAGGTATCATATCTCTATATATCTTCTTTAAGTGATAAATAGAAAAATTTACAGATGCAAAAAAGCGGCATTTTCCCACGGGTCCAAAAGTGCTGCCGTGATTTTGGCTGGGTTTATCATTTGTTTTTTCGGACTTGGGATTGAGGTAGAGAAATGTTATCAGATGTACCTCTTAAACTTTAAAAGTTCTGTCATTGCTAAAGAAATTGGAGCGTATCCTTTGCTCCTTTCTAAATGTTGACGTTAAAAAGTTGGCCTACGGCAAAAAAAAAATCAACTTTTGAACTAAGACAGATAGAATTTTTTTTGACGGCAATCGATAGTTCTTGATGAGCTGATCAAAGTATACGTCATTCATGTTTTGGTACAAAAATTCCTTCATGAGATACACTAGTTTGAAAGTTTCAAGGGGTTGACAACTTCGGTAGTAGGGTACACGCTGTAACCAAAAATAGGCCGATACCAACTGTGAGACAATTAGCTTTAATCTTTGAGCAATAACAGTATTTATGAGAGAAATTGGGTACCCGTTGCCAAGAAGTATGTCTGTAATAAAATTTAATTCTTTTTTAACATAAGGCTCTGAACAGATATTAAGTACTCTATCCACAAGAGATATTACCACACCTCTTTTAACCTGTGGAGGATGGTTAGATTTGAAGTGAAGGTATCTATTATTATGCGTAGGTTTTCTGTAAATTGTAAAATCAAGTTTATTCACACTGCGTATTATCAATACATCTAAAAAGGGTATTCTTCCATCTCTTTCGGTCTCTAGAGTGAATTGCTGGTTTCTATCGTAAGTATTTAAATGTTCTAGAAAACCTTTAAGTTCACTTTCGCCATAAGTCCAAACTGAAATTATGTCGTCCATGAAACGTCCCCAAAACACATGATTAAGAAAATACGAATCTAGGGCCCAATTTTCAAGATTTTCTACGAAAATATTTGCGAGTAGGCCTGATAGAGGTGCTCCCATAGGAAGGCCCCTTACCTGTTTGTATTATGAATCTCAAAACTGGAAGTGCATGGAATATTTGTTACATAATTTAACCAAATGCATGAGAACATCAATGTCTAGACCTATTGCTGACTCTTCGATTAGATGGCAATTGTTTTCCAGTTTATTTTGTAATAATTGTTCAGATTTTGAAACATCAATGCTAGTATACATAGAAACTATGTGGTCTTCGTCATTATTTAGAGTTTCATCTATGGTATTTTGATCCTGAAAAGTTACGGATAGCTTTATAATACCAACTAGATTATATAAGATATTGTTCCAAGTCTTGATCCGTCACGATGGTTACGATTGAAAAGGATAAAGTTCAACTGGCTGCAATTTAGTCCCTTCTTTCGATATTCTTTTGTTATTGTTGTTTTTTTTAACGCTGGGGAATAGTCTTTGATCATGTGATTACTGATCGCGTTCTTCTTTGAACGTAACGTCTTAAGAGCTTTGATAGGCTGATAACTTCAGCGTTTAACCGATAGCAAAGAAACAAAACCAAAGTGTTGCTCTCGCAACACTTTATTTGGCGAAGCCGGACAAAGATTGCTGCAACACTTCACGTTGCTCAGGCAACGTAGGTTTAGTTCTCAGTTTGAATCAGTAGAAAGACATCGATTTTTTTTTTCAAACATTTACTAATAAAATCTTGATAAAAAGGGGAAACTCACACAGAGTTAATCACGGAAACTGAATGCAACTACTGCATTACTTCAGAATTTCTCACCTTCTCAGTAAAAACCAGTCACAAAATATAGTCATGTTTTTGTTTAGGGATTGCATATATTTCTCCATAAAATTGTCTAAACTGCTATATATACCGCTGAGGATTATTATACTTATTTTGATGCATGCCGTCGAATCATATTTCCATGATCAGTTGTTTATAAATCAACATTTTTACAGGACAATTCTTTTACTTAATGCTAAATCTGAGTCAAATTTCACATTTAATTTTTGTGCTCAACAGACATACCGTGATTTAAATTTGAATTGAATATATCAAAATCTCAAGATTAAAAAGAATTAATTAGAAATCTACCACAGCTTGAAACCCTGAGAATCTAAATCCCCAATCTATACCTATCAAATACAAAAATAACATAATTATTTGTTTTTAAGGAGTATTTCGACTGATATACTTAGTTTGAAGCACATACCTACATGCATCTTTATTAGAGTTAATATTTTTCTGACAATTATAGTCTTTATTCGAATATTTTAGGATGAATAGAAAAGAAAATACTAGCAAAGAGTTCTAAACTGACAGGACTCGCTTCAGACTAAAAACCCTCGCTTTATATACAAATTGTCACAGATGTGCATGACCCCAAAAGATGGTTCAAGACCAATCTTTCTTTACAATAAAAAGTTCAACTCACTCGCTATAGCGGTCAGAAATGCAAAGGCGAAAATTATGTAGAAAATATCAAATATTATTTTCTTTTCATATGGTGAGCAGCTTTAATTGTTTTATGGCGCGGCGGCTTTTACAGCTTACTATTTTAGTATTGATATTTTTATGCCATTTCAATTTCAACATATTTATTAGAACTTTAACCCTCACCAGATTTTAGATTAAATTTACGACCATGTTGACTACCTACCTACGACATTTAATTGTCGAAATTCCCTTTAAATTTCATATATATCTTTGTTCACTAATTTATAGAAGTAACCTATTATGCCCCTTGCTAAAGAAAATCCTGGATCTGCCCTTGCCCCCAGAAAACTTTTCTCCCCATGAAAAAGTTCAATGTGGAAAATCCCCCATCAGAAAATTCACCGTTACCCCCCCCCCCCCCGAAAAAAAGTACGCACTTCTCAATAATAAATACTATACGTAAACAATGGATGAGTCCTATAACTGAAAGATCTAAGCCCAATCAGAGAATTCACCGTACCCCCCCCCCCCAAATAAAATATATGCACTTTTCAATAACAAATACTATGCGTAAATAATGGGTGTCCTATAACTGAAAGACATTTGCCCAGGGGCTTTAGAGGTTATGTTATTTTCTTTGGCATAGTTATTGACCTTTCAACTAATCTGATCGAAACGAATGTCTTCTAATTTTGATAGGACAACTTTGAGTGAAAAAAGGGGGGCAAGTTGTCTTTCAATTTTGTTGGCACTATAACCTTTAATTTTCGTTCAATTGCGTCCAAATTTCGTTCAACTTTCCCTTTCCTGATATTGTAGGACTATTGGTTTGATGCAATCACCCCATGGGAAAACAATCAAAGAGAAAACAAAAAGAAATATACACGCATCTGCGATCTTTCTTTTGACAAAAATACAAAATTCTGCATTTTTGCAGATGGGAGCTTTTAAGTTCTACAACAGAGTTGTTGGATGCGCCACCCCAACACCTAGTTGGTGGGGCGCTTCGCGCCCCCCCCAAGCCCCCCCGCGCGTAAGTCGTTACGCGCCATATTAGTTACGCGCCATTGTAGTTGTGTCCCTGTGTCCCACCTGTGAATAGAGATAGATATAAATATATGTTTTTAACTACGTAAAACATGCGAATATACAACATTCTTCACTGTCCCATTGTCTGTGCATATAAATAGATTGTCAGGTTTACTGACTCTTGAACATGCAACATATAATTGTCCATGGGAAAAACAATCCGTATTCAGATCTATACCTCATTATTCTAATGATGTGTCCCTGTGTCCCGGTCGTCATTTATATTCCCTGTGTCCCGGTCGTCATTTGTGTCCCGGTGTCCCAGTTTGTAATTTCTCTTTGAGTGTCCCGGTCGTCATTTATATTCCCTGTGTCCCGGTGTCCCGGTCGTCATTTGTGTCCCGGTCTGTAATTTCTATTCGAACAATCCCTGTGTCCCGGTCGTCATTTATATATCCCGCCTGTGCCCCCGGCGTCCCCGTTGTAGTTGTGTCCCTGTGTCCCGGTCGTCATTTATATTCCTAATTTCATGACGTCAGTCAACACAGAAACATGACGTCACCTGATCCACAGACAGACAGACAGACAACTTATTTATATATATATAGATAGATATATATATATATATATATATATACTAGCTGTTGGGGTGGCGCTTCGCGCCACCCCAACACCTAGTTGGTGGGGGCGCTTCGCGCCCCCCCCAAGCCCCCCCGCGCGCGTAAGTCGTTACGCGCCATAATAGTTACGCGCCATTGTAGTTGTGTCCCTATGTCCCACCTGTGAATATAGATAGATATATATATATGGTTTTAACTACGTAAAACTTGCGAATATACAACATTCTTTGCTGTCCCATTGTCTTTGCATATAAATAGATTGTCAGGTTTACCGACTCTTGAACATGCAACATATAATGGTCCATGGGAAAACAATCTGTATTCAGATCTATACCTCATGATTCTAATGATTGCCCTTGAGCTTTGTTGATGGTGATTGCTAATCGACCATTCCCTGTCCCGGTGTCCCGGTCGTCATTTACATCCCCCTGTTTCCCCCGGTGTCCCCGTTGTAGTTGTGTCCCTGTGTCCCGGTCGTCATTTATATTCCCTGTGTCCCGGGTCCCGGTCGTCATTTGTATCCCGGTGTCCCGGTCTGTATATACATTCGTTTTTTAGTTTTGTTTTTCTCCTTTATTGTTTTCCTTTTTTTTTCTTTTTTAGCTTATTTAGATTTTTAGATTTTTTAGTTTTTTTATTAGTTTTTAGTTTTTTTTTCTTTTTAGTTTTTTTGTCCCGGTCGTCATTTATATCCCCCTGTTTCCCCCGGTGTCCCCGTTGTAGTTGTGTCCCTGTGTCCCGGTCGTCATTTATATTCCCTGTGTCCCGGTCGTCATTTGTATCCCGGTGTACCGGTCTGTATATACATTCGTTTTTTAGTTTTGTTTTTCTCCTTTATTTTTTTCCTTTTTTTTTCTTTTTTTTATACTCCCTGTGTCCCGGTGCTTTGTTGATTGCTAATCGAACATTCCTTTTGTCCTGGTCGCTTTCTCTTTGAGTGTCGTCATTTATTTTTTTCTTTTTTAGTTCTTTTAGTTTTTACCTTTTTTAGTTTTTTTTAGTTTTTAGTTTTTTTAGTTTTTTACCTTTTTTTAGTTTTTTTAGTTTTTTTAGTTTTTTAGCTTTTTTATTTTTTTTATTAGTTTTTAGTTTTTTTGTAGTTTTTGCCTTTTTTTTAGTTTTTTTAGTTTTTTAGCTTTTTTATTAGTTTTTAGTTTTTTTTGTAGTTTTTGCCTTTTTTTAGTTTTTTTTAGTTTTTTAGCTTTTTTATTTTTTTTATTAGTTTTTAGTTTTTTTTGTAGTTTTTGCCTTTTTTTCTCTTTGAGTGTCGTCATTTATTAGTTTTTGCCTTTTTTTCTCTTTGAGTGTCGTCATTTATTAGTTTTTTCCTTTTTTTTTTTAGTTTTTTATTGGTTTTTACCTTTATTTTAGCTTATTTTTCAGTTTTTTCCTTTTTTTTAGTTTTTTTTTATTTTTTATTTTTTTTAGTTTTTTACCTTTTTTTAGTTTTTTTAGTTTTTTAGTTTTTTAGCTTTTTTACTTTTTTATTAGTTTTTAGTTTTTTTTGTAGTTTTTGCCTTTTTTTAGTTTTTTCAGTTTTTTTTTAGTTTTTTTTTGTAGTTTTTGCCTTTTTTTAGTTTTTTTAGTTTTTTAGCTTTTTTATTTTTTTTATTAGTTTTTAGTTTTTTTTGTAGTTTTTGCCTTTTTTAGTTTTTTCAGTTTTGACGTCACCTGATCCAGTTTTTTCAGGTGACGTCACCTGACACATCCATCCACACATCCATCCACAACTTATTTTTATATATATAGATATATATATATATATATATATATATATATATATATATATATATATATCTATATATATAAAAATAAGTTGTGGATGGATGTGTGGATGGATGTGTCAGGTGACGTCACCTGAAAAAACTGGATCAGGTGACGTCAAAACTGAAAAAACTAAAAAAAGGCAAAAACTACAGAAAAAACTAAAAACTAATAAAAAAAATAAAAAAGCTAAAAAACTAAAAAAACTATAAAGGTAAAAACCAATAAAAAACTAAAAAAAAAACTGAAAAAACTAAAAAAAGGCAAAAACTACAAAAAAAACTAAAAACTAATAAAAAAAGTAAAAAAGCTAAAAAACTAAAAAAACTAAAAAAAAACTAAAAAAAGGTAAAAAACTAAAAAAAATAAAAAATAAAAAAAAAACTAAAAAAAAGGAAAAAACTGAAAAACAAGCTAAAATAAAGGTAAAAACCAATAAAAAACTAAAAAAAAAAAGGAAAAAAACTAATAAATGACGACACTCAAAGAGAAAGCGACCAGGACAAAAGGAATGTTCGATTAGCAATCAACAAAGCACAGGGACACAGGGAGTATAAATGACGACCAGGACATAAGTAAAAAAAAAAACTATCTATATATATAAAAATAAGTTGTCAAACTAAAAAAAGGCAAAAACTACAAAAAAAACTAAAAACTAATAAAAAAGCTAAAAAACTAAAAAAACTAAAAAAAAAGGCAAAAACTACAAAAAAAACTAAAAACTAATAAAAAAAATAACAAAACTAAAAAACGAATGTATATACAGACCGGGACACCGGGATACAAATGACGACCGGGACACAGGGAATATAAATGACGACCGGGACACAGGGACACAACTACAACGGGGACACCGGAGGAAACAGGGGGATGTAAATGACGACCGGGACACCGGGACAGGGAATGGTCGATTAGCAATCACCATCAACAAAGCTCAAGGGCAATCATTAGAATCATGAGGTATAGATCTGAATACAGATTGTTTTCCCATGGACCATTATATGTTGCATGTTCAAGAGTCGGTAAACCTGACAATCTATTTATATGCAAAGACAATGGGACAGCAAAGAATGTTGTATATTCGCAAGTTTTACGTAGTTAAAACCATATATATATATCTATCTATATTCACAGGTGGGACATAGGGACACAACTACAATGGCGCGTAACTATTATGGCGCGTAACGACTTACGCGCGCGGGGGGGCTTGGGGGGGGCGCGAAGCGCCCCCACCAACTAGGTGTTGGGGTGGCGCGAAGCGCCACCCCAACAGCTAGTATCTATATATATAAAAATAAGTTGTCTGTCTGTGGATGTGTGGATGGATGTGTGGATGGATGTGTCAGGTGACGTCACCTGAAAAAACTGGATTAGGTGACGTCAAAACTGAAAAAACTAAAAAAAAGGCAAAAACTACAAAAAAAAACTAAAAACTAATAAAAAAAATAAAAAAGCTAAAAACTAAAAAAACTATAAAGGTAAAAACCAATAAAAAACTAAAAAAAAAACTGAAAAAACTAAAAAAAGGCAAAAACTACAAAAAAAAACTAAAAACTAATAAAAAAAGTAAAAAAGCTAAAAAACTAAAAAAACTAAAAAAACTAAAAAAAGGTAAAAAACTAAAAAAAATAAAAAATAAAAAAAAACTAAAAAAAAGGAAAAAACTGAAAAATAAGCTAAAATAAAGGTAAAAACCAATAAAAAACTAAAAAAAAAAAGGAAAAAACTAATAAATGACGACACTCAAAGAGAAAGCGACCAGGACAAAAAACTAAAAAAAAAGGCAAAAACTACAAAAAAACTAAAAACTAATAAAAAAAATAAAAAAGCTAAAAAACTAAAAAAACTAAAAAAAGGTAAAAAACTAAAAAAACTAAAAACTAAAAAAAAACTAAAAAAGGTAAAAACTAAAAGAACTAAAAAAGAAAAAAATAAATGACGACACTCAAAGAGAAAGCGACCAGGACAAAAGGAATGTTCGATTAGCAATCAACAAAGCACCGGGACACAGGGAGTATAAATGACGACCAGGACACAAGTAAAAAAAAAAATTAACAAAACTAAAAAGAAGGTAAAAACTACAAAAAAACTAAAAAGAAAAAAAAACTAAAAACTAATAAAAAAACTAAAAAATCTAAAAATCTAAATAAACTAAAAAAGAAAAAAAAAGGAAAAAAATAAAGGAGAAAAACAAAACTAAAAAACGAATGTATATACAGACCGGTACACCGGGATACAAATGACGACCGGGACACAGGGAATATAAATAACGACCGGGACACAGGGACACAACTACAACGGGGACACCGGGGGAAACAGGGGGATATAAATGACGACCGGGACAAAAAAAACTAAAAAGAAATAAAAACTAAAAACTAATAAAAAAAACTAAAAAATCTAAAAATCTAAATAAGCTAAAAAAGAAAAAAAAGGAAAAAAATAAAGGAGAAAAACAAAACTAAAAAACGAATGTATATACAGACCGGGACACCGGGATACAAATGATGACCGGGACCCGGGACACAGGGAATATAAATGACGACCGGGACACAGGGACACAACTACAACGGGGACACCGGGGGAAACAGGGGGATAACCTGACAATCTATTTATATGCAAAGACAATGGGACAGCAAAGAATGTTGTATATCGCAAGTTTTACGTAGTTAAAACCATATATATATATATATATATCTATATTCACAGGTGGGACATAGGGACACAACTACAATGGCGCGTAACTATTATGGCGCGTAACGACTTACGCGCGCGGGGGGGCTTGGGGGGGGCGCGAAGCGCCCCACCAACTAGGTGTTGGGGTGGCGCGAAGCGCCACCCCAACAGCTAGTATATATATATATATATATATTAACTACGTAAAACTTGCCAATATACAACATTCTTGGCTGTCCCATTGTCTGTGCATATAAATAGATTGTCAGGTTTACCGACTCTTGAACATGCAACATATAATTGTCCATGGAAAAACAATCTGTATTCAGATCTATACCTCATTATTCTAATGATTGCCCTTGAGCTTTCTTGATGGTGATTGCTAATCGAACATTCCCTGTGTCCCCGTCGTCATTTATATATCCCCCTGTGCCCCCGGCATCCCCCTTGTAGTTGTTTCCCTGTGTCCCGGTCGTCATTTATATTCCCAGTATCTCGGTCGTCATTTGTGTCCCAGTCTGTAATTTATCTTTGAGCGTCCCAGTCGTCATTTATATTCCCTGTGTCCCGGTCGTCATTTGTGTCCCGGTGTCCCAGTCTGTAATTTCTCTTTGAGTGTCCCGGTCGTCATTTATATTCCCTGTGTCCCGGTTTTTAGTTTTCTTTTTCTCCTTTATTTTTCAGTTTTTTCCTTTTTTTTTAGTTTTTTTCTTTTTCAGTTTTTAGTTTTTTTAGGTTTTTTATTAGTTTTTGGTTTTTTTTCTTTTTAGTTTTTTTGTAGTTTTTACCTTTTTTTATTTTTTTTTTGTTTTTTACCTTTTTTTTATTATTTTTTAGTTTTTTAGCTTTTAGTTTTTTACCTTTTTTTATTTTTTTTTAGCTTTTTAGCTTTTTTAGTTTTTTTAGTTTTTCTTTTTAGTTTTTTGTAGTTATTACCTTTTTTAGTTTTTTTTTCTTCTTTTGTATTAATGCACCAAACGACGTTTTTACCTTTTTTTTAGTTTAGTTTTAGTTTTTTTTTCTTTTTAGATTTTTACCTTTATTTAGTTTTTTTTAGTTTTTTAGCTTTTTTAGTTTTCTTTAGTGTTTTCTTTTTATTCTTTTTTGTGGTTTTTTACCTTTTTTAGTTTTTTTCTTTTGTATTAATGCTAAAGCCAAGGTTCGAACCTGGAACCTCTCGGACCTGGAACCTGGAACATAAAGCTTTACCAACTCAGCTACTTCGGCTTGAATACATTATTTTTTGAATTGGTATATGATGAAATAATTCAGATGTCATATAATGACGTCACCCGACATCATTTATATTCCCAGTCTCCCGGTCATCATTTGTGTCCCAGTCTGTAATTTATCTTTGAGCGTCCCAGTCGTCATTTATATTCCCGGTGTCCCGGTCGTCATTTGTGTCCCGGTGTCCCAGTCTGTAATTTCTCTTTGAGTGTCCCGGTCGTCATTTATATTCCCTGTGTCCCGGTTTTTAGTTTTCTTTTTCTCCTTTATTTTTCAGTTTTTTCCTTTTTTTAGTTTTTT
This sequence comes from Artemia franciscana, assembly GCF_032884065.1. Classification (NCBI taxonomy): domain Eukaryota; kingdom Metazoa; phylum Arthropoda; class Branchiopoda; order Anostraca; family Artemiidae; genus Artemia; species Artemia franciscana. The sequence goes on from NC_088876.1 coordinate 41,384,295, forward strand.
TCTTTCTCAGTTTTTAGTTTTTTTTAGTTTTTTTCATTAGTTTTTGTTTTGTTTTTTCTTTTTGTTTTTTTAGTAGTTTTTACCTTTTTTTTTTTTGTTTTTTTTATTTTTTTTTATTTTTTAGTTTTTTACCTTTTTTTATTTTTTTTTAGTTTTTTAGCTTTTTTAGTTTTTTTAGTATTTTCTTTTTAGTTTTGTAGTTTTTACCTATTTTAGTTTTTCTTCTTCTTTTGTATTAATGCACCAAACGACGTTTTTACCTTTTTTTTAGTTTATTTTTAGTTTTTTACCTTTTTTAGTTTGTTTTTAGTTTTTTAGCTTTTTTAGTTTTTTTGTATTTTCTTTTTAGTTTTTTTGTAGTTTTTACCTTTTGTAGTTTTTTTTCTTTTACATTAATACTAAAGCCAAGGTTCGAACCTGGAACCTGGAACATAACGCTTTACCAACTCAGCTACTTCGGCTTGAATACATTCGTTTTTGAATTGGTATATGATGAAATAATTCAGACGTCATATAATGACGTCACCCCGACAGACCCACAGACCCACAGACAACTTATTTGTATATATATACTAGCTGTTGGGGTGGCGCTTCACGCCACCCCAACACCTAGTTGTTGGGGCGCTTCGCGCCGCCCCCCAAGCCCCCCCGCGCGCGTAAGACGTTACGTGCCATATTAGTTACGCGCCATTGTAGTTGTGTCCCTGTGTCCCACCTGTAAATATAGATTATATATATTTTTAACTATGTAAAACTTGCGAATATACAACATTCTTGGCTGTCCCATTGTCTGTGTATATAAATAGATTGTCAGTTTTACCGACTCTTGAACATGCAACATATAATTGTCCATGGGAAAAACAATCTGTATTCAGATCTATACCTCATTAATCTAATGATTGCCCTTGAGCTTTGTTGATGGTGATTGCTAATCGAACATTCCCTGTGTCCCCGTCGTCATTTATATATCCCCCTGTGCTCCCCGGCGTCCCCGTTGTTGGGATGCCGGGGAGCACAGAGGTATTACATACCGGGTCACCAGATCATTTGTGTCCCGGTGACCCGGTATGTAATTTCATCAGTTGACAAACGTGACGTCAGTCGACAAATAACTTCATGACGCAAACAGCTCAATCCTTATAATGACGTCAGTCGACAAACATGACGTCAGTCGAAAACACACACACACACAGACAACTTATTTATATATATATATACTAGCTGTTGGGGTGGCGCTTCGCACCACCCAACACCTAGTTGGTGTTGGGTGGTGCGAAGCGCCACCCAACCGAACCCCCCCCCCCAAGCCCCCACGCGCGCGTAAGTCGTTACGTGCCCATATTAGTTACGCGCCATTGTAGTTGTGTCCCTATGTCCCACCTGTGAATATATATATATATATATATATATATATATATATATATATATATATATATATATATATATATATATATATATATATATGTTTTTAACTACGTAAAACTTGCGAATATACAACATTCTTTGCTGTCCCATTGTCTGTGCATATAAACAGATTGTCAGGTTTACCGACTCTTGAACATGCAACATATAATGGTCCATGGGAAAACAATCCGTATTCAGGTCTATACCTCATGATTCTAATGATTGACCTTGAGCTTTGTTGATGGTGATTGCTAATCGACCATTCCTGTGTCGCCGTTGTCATTTATATATCCCCCTGTGCCCCCCGGCGTCCCCGTTGTAGTTGTGTCCCTGTGTCCCGGTCGTCATTTATATTCCCTGTGTCCCGGTAGTCATTTGTGTCCCGGTGTCCCAGTCTGTGATTCCTCTTTGAGTGTCCCGGGCGTCATTTATATTCCTTGTGTCCCGGTCGTCATTTGTTTCCCGGTGTCCCGGTCTGTATATACATTCGTTTTTGAATTTTTCTTTTTTTTAGTTTTTACTTTTTTACCTTTTTTTAGTTTTTTTTTAGTTATACCTCATGATTCTAATGATTGTCCTTGAGCTTTGTTGATGGTGATTGCTAATCGAACATTCCCTGTGTCCCCGTCGTCATTTATATATCCCCCTGTGCCCCCCGGCGTCCCCGTTGTAGTTGTGTCCCTGTGTCCTGGTCGTCATTTATATTCCCTGTGTCCCGGTCGTCATTTGTGTCCCGGTGTCCCAGTCTGTGATTTCTTTTTGAGTGTCCCGGGCGTCATTTATATTCCTTGTGTCCCGGTCGTCATTTGTTTCCCGGTGTCCCGGTCTGTATATACATTCGTTTTTGAATTCTTCTTTTTTAGTTTTTTACGTTTTTTTTAGTTTTTTTTAGTTATACCTCATGATTCTAATGATTGTCCTTGAGCTTTGTTGATGGTGATTGCTAATCGAACATTCCCTGTGTCCCCGTCGTCATTTATATATCCCCCTGTGCCCCCCGGCGTCCCCGTTGTAGTTGTGACCCTGTGTCCCGGTCGTCATTTATATTCCCTGTGTCCCGGTCGTCATTTGTATCCCGGTGCCCCGGTCTGTATATACATTCGTTTTGAAATGCTATATGATGAAATAAATGTTTGTATTTTTCCCCTTTTTTCTTTTTAGTTTTTTTATTTTTATTTTTTTTTAGTTTGGTTTTTCTCCTTTATTTTTCATTTTTTACCTTTTTTTATTTTTTTCTTTTTTAGTTTTTTTAGTTTTTTAGCTTTTTTAGTTTTTTTATTAGCTTTAGTTTTTTTCTTTTAAGTTTTTTTGTAGTTTTTACCTTTTTTTTTAGTTTTTTTTTTTAGTTTTTTTACTCATGTCCTGGTCGTCATTTATACTCCCTGTAACCCGGTCGTCATTTGTTTCCCGGTGCTTTGTTGATGGTGATTGCTAATCGAACATTCCTTGTGTCCCGGTCGCTTTCTCTTTGAG
>NC_088876.1:41387271-41477938 GCF_032884065.1 Artemia franciscana
TAAACATTAATAGATTTCTACGTGAACATGTATGTCTTAAATATCTTTAATGACGTCACCGTCATAGCAAAAATGACGACAACTAACTTCATGACGTTAGTCGACACAGAAACATGACTTCACCTGAGAGACAGACAATATATATATATATATATATATATATATATATATATATATATATATATATATATATATATATATATATATATATATATATTTTAGACATTGCAGGCCTTGCAATAGGGACAAATTTTAGACATTGTCCCGATTTGAACACATCTACTCAAGCTACAATCATCGACTGGGCTGTACCTGAATGCCAGGCGATAACTTTCAGGTTGCTCTGATTCCTCGGCACGCTTTCTTTTCTTACTTTCTCTATCAGCAGCAAGCCTGATTTCTTGCTGTTCTTGTGACAAATTTTAGACATAGTCCCGATTTGAACACATCTACTCAAGCTATAATCATCGACTGGGCTTTACCTGAATGCCAGGCAATAATTTTCAGGTTGCTCTGATCCCTCGGCACGCTTTCTTTTGGCATTATCTTTTGAAGCAGCAAGCCTGTTATCACGTTGCTCTTGTGATTCCTCGGCACGCCTTCTTTTTTCACTTTCTCTTTTAGCGGCAAGTCTGGTTTCGCGTTGCTCTGGTAGTTCCTCGACACGTCTTCGTTGACGGAAATTGGACATTCCTAATCTGGCATTATCTCTTGAAGCCGCAAGCCTGTTTTCACGTTGCTCTTGTGATTCCTCGGCACGCTTTCTGTTCTTACCTTCTCTATCAGCTGCAAGCCTGTTTTCTTGCTGTTGTTGTGATTCCTCGGTACGCTTTCTTTTCTTATTTTCTCTATCAGCCGCAAACCTATTTTCACACTGTTGTTGTGGTTCCTCGTCACGCTATATATATATATATATATATATATATATATATATATATATATATATATATATATATACTAGCTGTTGCTGTATATATACTAGCTGTATATATATATATATATATATATATATATATATATATATATATATATATATATATATATATATATATATATATATATATATATATATATATATGTATATGTTTTTAACTACGTAAAACTTGCGAATATACAACATTCTTTGCTGTCCCATCGTCTGTGCATATAAATAGATTGTCAGGTTTACCGACTCTTGAACATGCAACGCATAATGGTCCATGGGAAAACAATCCGTATTCAGATCTATACCTTATGATTCTATGGATTGCCCTTGAGCTTTGTTGATAGTGATTGCTAATCAACCATTTCTTTTGTTGCCGTCGTCATTTATATATCCCCCTGTGCCCCCCGGCGTCCCCGTTGTAGTTGTTTCCCTGTGTCCGGGTCGTCATTTATATTCCCTGTGTCCCCGTCGTCATTTGTGTCCCGGTGTCCCAGTCTGTGATTTCTATTTGAGTGTCCCGGGCGTCATTTATATTCGTCAGGATATTGTAGGGCATCGTAGCATCGATGAGTTTAAGCAATTCTTGTCAACTGATTGTTTCGCCTATAAAGAATATTATCTCGAGGTAAGAACTGATCACCGACCACAACGATTGCCACTTTGTTGATAGTTGCGTATCAGGAGGCATCAATTCGATTGCTGTTTTTAAGCAGAAGCACTAAATTATTATTTTTGTGGAAAAGATGATATATATAAATATATATATATATATATTTTCTTTTTAGTTTTTTTGTAGTTTTTACCTTTTTTAGTTTTTTTCTTCTTTTGTATTAATGCTAAGGCCAGCTTCACTATGAAATACATATCGCCGAACCTTTGTTTTTTTTAACTAAAATCTGGTAGGCATTGATGACCTTATCCAAGTCAAGATCCCAAGCCCAATCATCATCGCTATCATTTTCAGTTTTGATATGTTTTGACTCTCGCTGTCCAGGTGGATCTTCATCTAACTGCGCGGTTTTGCGTTCTTTAGCCTCAAGCCTGTTTTCTTGCTGTTCTTTTGATTCCTCGGCACGCTTTCTTTTCTGACTTTCTCTATCAGCAGCAAGTTTTTTGGCATAGACTCTTTGAGCATCTTCATCGGCTTTTGCCATTGTAAGTTCATCAGTCATTTTAAACTTAAACATTAATAGATTTCTACGTGAACATATATGTCTTAAATATCTTTAATGACGTCACCGTCATAGCAAAAATGACGACAACTAACTTCATGACGCCAGTCGACACAGAAACATGACGTCACCTGATCCACAGACAGACAACTTATTTTTATATATATAGATAGATATAATTCTAAAATTGTCAGCTAATTATCTATTTTGAAATAAAAACCAAAAATCATTGCTCAGACAACATAAATATTATTGATATTTACATAATAGCTTTAGTGGTTCTGGCCTGAAAACTAAATATTAAATGTTTTTAACTACGTAAAACTACGAATATACAACATTCTTTGCTGTCCCATTGTCTGTGCATATAAATAGATTGTCAGGTTTACCGACTCTTGAACATGCAACATATAATGGTCCATGGGAAAACAATCCGTATTCAGATCTATACCTCATGATTCTAATGATTGCCCTTGAGCTTTGTTGATGGTGATTGCTAATCGACCATTCCCTGTGTCGCCATCGTCATTTATATATCTCCCTGTGCCCCCGGCGTCCCCTTTGTAGTTTTGTCCCTGTGTCCCGGTCGTCATTTATATTCCCTGTGTCCCGGTCGTCATTTGTGTCCCGGTGTCCCAGTCTGTGATTTTGCTTTGAGTGTCCCGGGCGTCATTTATATTCCTTGTGTCCCGGTGTCCCGGTCGTCATTTATATCCCCCTGTGCCCCCCGGCGTCCCCGTTGTAGTTGTGTCCCTGTGTCCCGGTCGTCATTTATATTCCCTGTGTCCCGGTCGTCATTTGTATCCCGGTGTCCCGGTCTGTATATACATTCGTTTTTTAGTTTTGTTTTTCTCCTTTATTTTTTTCCTTTTTTCTTTTTTTTCTTTTTTAGTTTATTTAGATTTTTAGATTTTTTAGTTTTTTTTAGTAGTTTTTAGTTTTTTTTCTTTTAGTTTTTTTTTTAGTTTTTACCTTTTTTTAGTTTTTTTTTTAGTTGTCATTTATACTCCCTGTGTCCCGGTCGTCATTTGTGTTCCGGTGCTTTGTTTATTGCTAATCGAACATTCCTTTTGTCCCGGTCGCTTTCTCTTTGAGTGTCGTCATTTATATTCCCTATGTGCCGGTGTCCCGGTCGTCATTTGTGTCCCGATGTCCCGGTCTGTAATTTCGTCAGTTGAAAACATGACGTCAGTCGACACACAAACATGACGTCACCCGACAGACAGACCCACACACACACAGACTACTTATTTTTATATATAAATAGATTGTTCCGAGTTTTCATTCGTCACGATGTCTAAGATTGAAAAGGATAAAGTTCAACTGGATGCAAAGTCAATTTATGTTTTTAACGACGTAAAACTTGTGAACATACAACATTCTTTGCTGCCCCATTGTCTGTGCATATAAATAGATTGTCAGGTTTACCGACTCTTGAACATGCAACATATAATTGTCCATGGGAAAAACAATCCATATTCAAATCTATACCTCATGATTCTAATGATTGCCCTTGAGCTTTGCTGATGGTGATTGCTAATCGAACATTGCCTGTGTCCCCGTCGTCATTTATATATCCCCCTGTGCCCCCGGCGTCACCGTTGTAGTTGTGTCCCTGCGTCCCGGTCGTCATTTATATTCCCTGTGTCCCGGATCTTTTATATTTTTTTTATTTTTATTCATATTTTTTAGTTTTCTTTTTCTCTTTTATTTTTCAGTTGTTTCCTTTTTTTAGTTTTTTTTCTTTTTTAGTTTTTAGTTTTTTAGTTTTTTACCTTTTTTTTAGTTTTTTTAGTTTTTTAGCTTTTTTAGCTTTTAGTTTTTAGTTTTTTTTGTAATGATCAGAGACAACTCAACTAATACTTTTATTCATTACTTTCTATTCTTAAGTGGTTTTTTCAATAATTTCTTTAACAGTCAAGAGTCCTTACCAATTCAAATAGTTTTAACTTAAAGGTTTTGAATAGTTGACTGTCAAAAACTGTTATAGCACGTTTTGCTTTGGGTTGAATGTGGTGAGACAATTTCACTAAGGATAAAGAAATAATAATGTTCAATAAACTATATGACAATTTTTACCATATGACAAAATTTCAAATTTACATGAAACTGCAATTTAAAGTCAATTTTTAGAAACTGTCCAAAAGAATATGCAAATTGACCAAACCCCAGCTAAACAAATTTCTAAATTATAGCGGAAAAATTAACTTCTCTTAATAAATGATTTGAAACCCATAGAAAAAGGAATGAAAGTACCTGTTAATCACAACTCTCGATTTTATACAATACTAGCTGTTGGGGTGGCGCTTCGCGCCACCCCAACACCTAGTTGGTGGGGGCGCTTCGCGCCCCCCCCAAGCCCTCCCGCGCGCGTAAGTCGTTACGCGCCATATTAGTTACGCGCCATTGTAGTTGTGTCCCTATGTCCCACCTGTGAATATAGATATATATATATATATATGTTTTTAACTACGTAAAACTTGCGAATATACAACATTCTTTGCTGTCCCATTGTCTGTGCGTATAAATAGATTGTTTACCGACTCTTGAAAATGCAACATATAATGGTCCATGGGAAAACAATCCGTATTCAGATCTATACCTCATGATTCTAATGATTGCCCTTGAGCTTTGTTGATGGTGATTGCTAATCTACCATTCCCTGTGTCGCCATCGTCATTTATATATCCCCTTGTGCCCCCCGGCATCCCCTTTGTAGTTTTGTCCCTGTGTCCAGGTCGTCATTTGTGTCCCGGTGTCCCAGTATGTGATTTCTCTTTGAGTGTCCCGGGCGTCATTTATATTCCATGTGTCCCGGTGTCTCGGTCGTCATTTATATCCCCCTGTGCCCCCCGGCGTCCCCGTTGTAGTTGTGTCCCTGTGTCCCGGTCGTCATTTATATTCCCTGTGTCCCGGTCGTCATTTATATTCCCTGTGTCCCGGTCGTCATTTGTATCCCGGTGTCCCGGTCTGTATATACATTCGTTTTTTAGTTTTGTTTTTCTCCTTTATTTTTTTCCTTTTTTCTTTTTTTTCTTTTTTAGTTTACTTAGATTTTTAGATTTTTTAGTTTTTTTATTAGTTTTTCTTTTTTTTTCTTTTTAGTTTTTTTGTAGTTTTTACCTTTTTTTTAGTTTTTTTAGTTTTTTTTTACTTATATCCTGGTCGTCATTTATACTCCCTGTGTCCCGGTCGTCATTTGTGTCCCGGTGCTTTGTTGATTGCTAATCGAACATTCCTTTTGTCCCGGTCGCTTTCTCTTTGAGTGTCGTCATTCATATTCCCTATGTGCCGGTGTCCCGGTCGTCATTTGTGTCCCGATGTCCCGGTCTGTAATTTCGTCAGTTGAAAACTTATGATGAAATAAATTTTTAATTTTTTCCCTTTTTTTGTTTTTAGTTTTTTTTTATTGGTTTTTACCTTTTTTTAGGTTTTTTAGTTTTTTTCTTTTTTCTTTTTAGTTTTTTTTGAAGTTTTTATCTTTTTAGTTTTTTTATTTTTATTTATATTTTTTTAGTTTTCTTTTTCTCCTTTATTTTTCAGTTTTTTCCTTTTTTTAGTTTTTTTTCTTTTTTAGTTCTTTTAGTTTTTACCTTTTTTAGTTTTTTTTAGTTTTTTTTAGTTTTTTAGCTTTTTTTATTTTTTTTTATTAGTTTTTAGTTTATTTTATGGTTTTTTCCTTTTTTTAGTTTTTTTTTTTAGTTTTTTATCTTTTTTTAGTTTTTTTTTAGTTTTTAAGCTTTTTTAGATTTTTTTATTTTGTTTTCTTTTTTTTTGTAGTTTTTACCTTCTTTAGATTTTTGCTTCTTTTATTTTTTTAGGTTTTTTAGTTTTTTTTCGTTTTTTCTTTTTAGTTTTTTTGTAGTTTTTATCTTTTTTATTTTTTTGTATTTTTATTCATATTTTTTTAGTTTTCTTTTTCTCTTTTATTTTTCAGTCTTTTCCTTTTTTTAGTTTTTTTCTTTTTTAGTTTTTAGTTTTTTTTTAGTTTTTTACCTTTTTTAGTTTTTTTAGTTTTTTTAGTTTTTTAGATTTTTTAGTTTTTTTATTAGTTTTTAGTTTTTTTTGTAGTTTTTGCCTTTTTTTAGTTTTTTCAGTTTTTTTTAGTTTTTAGTTTTTTACCTTTTTTTAGTTTTTTTTTAGTTTTTTAGCTTTTTTAGTTTTCTTTTTCTTTTTAGTTTTTTTGTAGTTTTTACCTTTTTTAGTTTTTTTTCTTATTTTGTATTAGTGTGAAATAATTCAGACGTCATATGCAGACAAACATGACGTCACCTGATCCACAGATCCACACACAGACAACTTATTTTTATATATATAGATTTCGCAGTGGCTGAAACGTTTTCGTTGTTGCCAAACCACTGGTGTATTTCTTATTTGATGATGAAAATGGATCCTCAAAATTAAATTGAATTTTTCAGTGTTATCCAACGCCACAATTGGTTTTTCAGACAGGGTGGCAGATAAAGTGTTGACGAATAATCACCCTGGCGGTGTTTATCTTTCGCTATGCACTATCTTTTCGGTCTAAAAAATATTGAGCCTGGTAAAAATCATATGAAAGTCCTGAGTGAAAGTTTATCAGAACTGCCAAATACTTTTACTAGCAATTCAATTCCTCCAAGAAAGATATTCTTATGGATTTATTATCCACTGGTTATGCCTTTAAACTTTAATAACAGTTACAACAGACGCTACTCTCTCTTATTGACAATAAGAAAATCTTGAATGAAATGAAAATCTTAAAATTTAATGAAAATAAAAAAGAATATTAAGAAAGAAAAATTGAAGGAATAAAGGGAAATGAAACTATTGCAATTTATTCCACTTATTCCCTATGATATCAGAGGTAAGTACTCTTATCTCTTGCACTTGCAAGATATTTTTTTTTTGTTCCACTTGCTATCAAAGAAATTATCAATAAAAACAATCTGTTCTAGCAATGATCATCAAGGGTTTGACATATCTGTCCATCAGAGTACAAGCCCAGTTCCTGAGACTGCTGGTCAGCTATATGGAGCCTCAGGATCAAACACCAATCGTATTGAAAGCTCCCTTCATGCAAAAGCAAAAAATCAAAGTCATGTTGGGGTTGCTGATGAAAATAGACCAAAGAATGGTACGTCTTCGTTATCATTAAAAGAAAACTAACTTAAAGATAATTAACAGAAAAACTAACTTCAATTTAACTTAATCATTATTTTGAAAGATTAGTAGAATGGTAGGAGAGCAATTCACGAACTTAAATGGAACATTAAAAAAAAAAGTTTTTGCCCAAAATCTAAGTGAACACTGATGAAAAAAAAGAAAATATTTCTTATCAAATTTTGGAATTTGGTCAAATACTTCTGTTGGTTTTCTGAACGTGCCATTTATTCCAAGCTTCTGTTGTTATTTAAGATTTAAATAGACAGACTTAAATAGAAATTGTTAAAATAAAGTTTTTCTCTAAAACCAAAAAGAAAACTGCTTTATCAAAAGTTGGAGTGCGGTCATATCAAATACTGGCATTCTGAATGTACTATGTATTTTAAGTTCTAGTTGTTAAGAAAACAAGTTTTTTTAAATGAAAGTAAGGAGCGACATTAAAACTTAAAACGAACAGGAATTACTCCGTATATGAAAGGGGCTTTTGCTCCTCAACGCCTCTCTCTGTACGCTAAAGTTTGACTCTTTCTATTAGCTCTATTTTTTAAAAAAGGAAAAAACTTTAGCGTAAAGAGCGGGGCGTTGAGAAAGAAAAGCCCCTTTCATATACGGAGTAATTTCTGTTCGTTTTAAGTTGTAATGTCGCTCCTTACTTTCATTTAAAAAAACTTGTTTTTTTTATTTAATTTCTGGACGTTTTTTAATTCATGCATGTTTTTATTTTGGCTCTCCGCACATAAATAATTAAAACGAAATTTTCTTATTTTCTTTTCTTTATATTAATTTTCTTTTTGGCTAAATGGCTTTCTCATAGTTTTAATCGGAAGATTTTGAGAAAAAATGAGAGAGGGAGGAAGCCTAGTTACACTCTAATTTTTTAATTACTTAAAAAGGCAACTAGAACTTTTAATTGTTTTACGAACATTTTCATTAGTAAAAAATATACGTAATTTACGAATTAACTTACGTAACGAACTTCTATATTCGTATATTTTTATTGCATATATGAGGGAGCTCACCCCTCGTCGATACCTCGCTCTTTACACTAAAGCTTAAATTCTGTCCCAATTCCTTAAGAACGACCCTTGAATCACAAAGGCCGTAGAATAAATAGTTGAAATTACTAAAAATACTTTCGCGTAAAGAGCGAGGTATTTCGAGGAGGTAAACCCCTCATATGCGCAATAATTTCTCCTCGTTTTAAGTTTTAATGCTGCTCCTCACTTTCAGTAGAAAAAACTTCTCATATTTATTTTTTCCTTGGTTTTTAAATAAGGCAAAAAAGTCCTGCGCCTCCTTCATTGAAAGTCTCTTCCCCCATGAGAAGTTTTTCCATGGAAAGATCCTCCCGCGTAACACCCCCCCCCCCACCTCAACTCTCCCTCCAAAACCAAAAACAATCCCCCTGAAAACGTCCGTACACTTCCCAGTAACCATTACCATATGTAAACACAGGTCAAAGTTTGTAACTTGTAACCCCTCCCAGGGAGACTGCAGGGTAGTAAGTCGTCCCCAAAGACATAGTTATTAGGTTTTTTGACTATGGGGAATAAAATGGCTATCTCAGAATTTTGATCCGGTGACTTTTGGGAAAAAATGAGTGTGGGTCACTCATTTTTTGGTCGCTTAAACAATTTTTTGGTCACTTAAAAAAGGCACTAGAACTTTTAATTTCCGTTAGAATTAGCCCTCCCGGGACATTCTAGGACGACTTTGTCGATGCGATCACCCCTGGGGAAAAAAAATAAACACGCATCCGTGATTTGTCACATTTTTGTAGATAGGAGCTTGAAACTTCTACAATAAGGTTCTCTGATACGCTGAATTTGATGTTGCGATTTTTGTTAAGATTGTATGACTTTTAGGGGGTGTTTTCTCCTATTTTTTAAAATGAGGTAAATTCCCACAGGCTCGTAACTTTTGATAGGTCAGACTAATCTTGATGAAAGTTATATATTGAGAATCAGCATTAAAATGCGATTTTTGTGATGTAGCTATTGGTATCAAAATTCCATTTTTTAGAGTTTTGGTTACTATTGAGCCGCTCCCTACTACATTTCGTTACGACGAACTGTTAGATTAAGAATTCTGAAGTTTGCTGCAGAAGTTTTTGTATAACTGGCTATAATAATCTTATCTTTGTTCCCTTGAACACTTGATGCTTGGCACTTATTCCATGGAAGCATGCGTTCTCCTATAGCAACTGACTCATAAAAATTTGCAAAATCCATGTTTTGGTCATCATGGTAAGTCTGAGCATCGTCCATGCCATATTCTTTCACCCAAAAACTAAAATAACAATCTTTTGTTGCCATTGTATTTGACTTGATGCAATAATCAGATAAGAGCGTTTGACTGCAATATATTTGGATATATCATTTTGTCTTGCAAAAATGTGGTTCAATCCCGTTTTCTAGGGCTATTATGAAAGAAAGGTGGAGATGGCGGGGCCACGTTCTGTGGACGAAGGATGACATATTACCGAAGAGTGTCCTTTTTGGCCAACCGTCTGAGTCTAAAGGGAAAGCAGGTCGTCCTCGTCTAGGGTAGGAGGGTGTCATAAATAAAGATTTAAAGGATATGGGAAGTTCATGGAAGGATGTAAAGAGGGAGGCCTTGAATAGATTCAGCTGTAGGAGGATCGTGCGTAGCTGTATTGGCCTCTGGTGGCTTCGTGCTACGGTGAGTTATTAGCAGTAGTATTAGTATTATCTGTCTGCTCACTTTTCCAATCCTAATTGAGAAAAAATGGTTTATAACTCTAAAAAGATCAATAATGTATTGGACAACACTACGACATTTCAGCCATATTACCAAAAATTGATGGTCTGCGTCAATAGGCTTTAATTGACGTAATTGCTGCGTATTAGGTTTCAGACCTGACTAGCCTAATGCAGAACTTGAATTGATTTCTTATCAAAACATTCAGAGATAAAGAAATGCATAATAAATCAAACACAAGCTAATAGTTTGAACTCACGGATTTCGACTCCATATTATATAGCATTTTTACCAAGTGATTGTTTTATTTAGAAACAAGAGCCTATAGAGTATGCACTGAAAATTCTATTAAAGTGTTTTTATAAAGTCAGATAATTTTCCAACTTGAGTCAAACTCAAAACAAGCGGAAACTAAGATCAGTAAGGCTGGGATCACTAAGCCCTCCATTCCCTTCTAAAGATCAGGATGTAATTTGTACTTTACTGAAAACAATTCGTATTTCAAGCACAGCATTCTTCATTCTGATTTTCATAAGAAAATCAACTTTATAACCAAGATAAACTGAAAAAAGAAAACTAATGTGGATCGACAGTTTAATAGACATATACTGATATTTATTTCCTAAAATCTTAATAGTTTTGATTCAATAAAGTTGAAAAAGTGAAAACATTTAAAATATAATTTGATTCAGTAAAGTGCAAATTATACTCCGGTCTTAGTTACTGCTCGTTTTGAGTTTGACTATAATTCATTGTAATTTTTGTTCGTTTTAGATTCATTTTTTATTGTTGGTGATTTGTGATAATTTTACGCTTGTAAACTAATTTAACTTTATTTCTGCTTATGTTTTGTTCAATGGAGCTCTTTACTTTTTTGAAAAACCATTTAAATTCATTTCTATTTTTTTTTATTAACATAGTCTTTTTAATAGTAAAAACAAGACGTATCCAATCATTTTGTTTTTTCCTAATAAGAATCCATAGTGAATCTTACAATTTATATGTCGGAGAGAATTTTTCAACAATCTTTAACATATGCCCTTATGAAAGTCTGGAGACACATTGTATTGTTTGATTTAGTTTTAGTCCTCCTCGGTTTTTTTTTTGAAAAATAAAACTTAATACCATTCCAAAAATATTGTATCTATACTATTTTTAAAACCTGGATGCAATATACTCTTTTTGTTTAGTTTAATTGCAAGAACAGAAGTAGTAAAAGTAGTAGCCGTGAAAGTTTCAACTTAATACCCTCAGTGATTGTTGAGAAATTACTGAGACGTCTAACTGGTAACCAGTATACACATAATGCCTCTTGATTTGGTTTTACAGTAACATAGACTTTCAATGAAAGTTTCTACTTTATACCCTATTCAAGGGTGTTGGGTATCCCTATACCATTTTTGCCCTATAACCTATTATTTTAACCTAACAGAGAAAAAATAGTAGGAACAACCGGAAGAGTATTAGTGATAGCAGTAGTAGTATCAGTAGTCAGGAGCAATGGCATTCATCAATTGCGTAATTTCATCAAAATTTTAGATGGGTTATATAGTTGAAGCTAATTGTCCCAAATCGATTGAAAATGTCAATAAAAATAAGCCATATAGTACCATAAAGGTAAAGATATACTAAAGAAAACTGATTTCTCTGGATGCTTGAATTACGTAGGCTTATTTTAGCTTTGATAAGATTTTTTTCAGAAACTAAATTTCAGCTGGGGGGGGGGGTTAGGGAATTGATTGGGTAGTTGCCCCGTCCAGTAGCAATTTATGTACCTGGTATTCACACTGTACCTTTTTGATGGTGTACAGCACCCCCTCTTCCTTCCCTGGCAGTTTCAAGTTAATACTTTAAGCCCTTTCTGAGATATTTGTCATGCGTCCTATTGATAGCCTGCGTCATATAATGTGTTTCGATTTAGCCCAACATCCCCCTTGTGAATCCCTGAAAGCTCGAAAGTAATACCATTAGAAGTTCCATCTTAATACAACTAGCCGTTACAGGGATAGTGCTGATTTGCCCTTTTGATGAGCTATATATTCATTGTGTAATTGAATTTTGTTCATCTTCCCCATTAACAATTCCTAAAATTTTGTTCTTATTACTCTTAGCGTCGGTAGTAATTGCAATAGAAGCAGTTGTAGTAGTAGTAGTACCAGTAGCAGTATATTTTCAACGTCCCTATTTAGGTGGTAGCAGAACTTTCTAGTAAAATTGCCTTTGAATACGAAACAGTGCCGGATAAAAATTACCGTGATTATAGACAGGTGTACCGAGGTTGACGCCAACAAATCTGATGGTTTGCCCTCATTTAGTCATTTAGGTTTACCCTCACCAGCAGTCAGTTATATATGGTCATCGTGAATGCTGGTGAATATGGTCATCGTGAATGCGTGAATGCTGGTATATATGGTCAAAAGTGAAAATGGATACCATTGTACTATACATCCAAGTTGAACTTTACTTTAGTCGAGCGTACCTCAAGAAATGTGAACTTCTTTTCCAGATGTTCCCACAGTAATTATTTTTGCTGTACTTACTGTATTGTATAATTCAGAAACAACCACACGTGTTCCTTTACACATCTCACTTTTCATATCTGAATTACGCATAAGTGTTACTATTCTGTTTTTCTTTATTTTTAAGTCATAGGGTGGCAAATCTGTAATTTCTATTGAAAGAAGAACATCTGGTGCAAATTCAATTCCACTTTCCTGTTTACCCTTCAAAGAATAATAGCCTTAACAGGATTCATATTCTCCTGGGATGCAAAAGACAATTTTCGTAGAACGAATGCTTCCTGTTCACGATCAACAGGAAAACTTCTTTCTAATGGGAATGTTTTGAAACAATTCTAGACGTTATATTAGTATTGACTAATGGATTGTTTCACTAAGGCTGCTTCAGAGATAACAGGTAAAAACTTACGGAAATAACTTCCAATAACTAGAGTTTTTCCTGCAAATGTCAAGTTTAGATTTAAAACAGATCGCAACACCTGAGTCATATTTTATAAGTCATGCTTTGGTAACATCGATACTTCATGCATAAGGTAAACATCAGCTAAAACATAAGCTAAATCAATAGCTTTGTTTAAACAGGGTTGTATGCTCAAAATGGGATCTCATCAAAGCGAAACCTTCAAGCCAGATGTCCTGTATGTTGTTTGTCTAAAATACAATAGAGTTGATGCTATTCCAGCAAGCGCCACAGATTTTACTTTGTAATTTGGAATACGGTACAAGGTCTTATACATAAAGCTTTTAGAAGTACTGCCTGGTCCATCCACGAAAAACATTTTTTTCCCCAATTTGATTAGGATCACTGACAGCCAGTCAAATATTGTTCACAAATTTCAACCTGTTTTCCTTGCAGAAGCCAATACATAGGTTTTTCTGTAGCAACTGACCCTTCAAAATTTACAAAATCCATGTTTTGGTCATCATCGTAAGTCTCAGTATGTTCCATGCCATATTGTTTCACCCAAAAACTAAAATTACAATCTTCTGTTGCCATCGTATTTGACTTGGATACAATAATCGGATAGGTTCATTTGACGGCAATATCCTCAGATATATTATTTTATCTTGCATGCAGAATAAAATGTTCAGTCAGCTGATTTTTGAATCTTTCCTTTGAGTCTTTTCCTTTGAATCTGAAGGATATCCAAACCCCAGAATCTTAACGAGGAGTACTCGCCATACAGGAGTATTTTTGAAACTACTGATTTTTCTAAGTCATCTATATATTGTTTATCGTCCGTTTCGAGGCCATAACAATGTTTTCGTGTCGCGTAATGAATGTCATTCACAGAAAGGAGATTGAAAAAAAACTTCTTGCATCCATTACATGATTAAATAAAAAAAACAAGTTTTTTTGAATGAAAGTAAGGAGCGACATTAAAACTTAAAACGAACAGAGATTACTTCGTATATGAAAGGGGCTGCTTCCTCATCAACGCCCCGCTCTTTACGCTATAGTTTGACTCTTTCTCTCAATTCTTCTTTTTAAATTGAAAAGGCAGATCCGTTGGAATCATGGGAATGCGAGGAATAAGAACAGCCTCACCCTCAAAAGGCCCTGTCAAGATTGTGGCCTCTATTACGTTTTCCATTGTTTTTTTTTTACGGCAAGTCACGTGCCATTGCAAAGCTTTGGTGGGTTGATATTTATTAACAGTATTATTGAAACGCCTATTTTAGTTGTAGCACGTGTGGTGGAAACCCTGAAAGATCCACGGAATTTAAAAATTCAGATGGATAATTAACCGCCTCATTTGGTTCCAAAACTGTGTCGACTGACTTCTAAAGGACTGCCTGGTCTCGAATCTTGGTCAAAACAATATTGTTGATTTCGTGGACGTCTATATTTTTGGGTGCAAGAACCGCTCTTTCACTTAGCCATTTATTATTTTTATAATTGTTTAGAATATTCGGAAATAATTTTTCAATCAATTTATTTTTAGACGTCACTAAATTACAGAATTCAGCAGGTAGTTGTATAAGTCCTGAAATTGAGTCTGCTGGGAGCTCTCCGTTTCCAATTGCCAGCAATTGATCTGAAAATGTTTGACCAGAGTCATCGTTTTGCAATTGGACACGCATATTTGTAGTTAATTTTAATGTTTTTACGTGTGCCCATAAATTAGAATTTTTCCGGCAAGCATTCATTTCGTCTGCTAAGGTTGATCTAGGTATTATAGGTAATGCTTGCCTGAAATCTCCTGCAAGCAATATTAATGTGCTGCCAAAGGGTTTCGAATTCCCTCGCAAATCTTTCAAACATTGATCCAGAGCCTCGAGCGATTTTTTGTGTGCCATTGTGCACTCGTCCCAAATAATAAGTTTGCATTGCTGCAATACTTTACCCATCCCAGATGATTTGGAAATATTGCACGTGGGAGTTTCTGTAGAATTCAAATTCAGAGGAAATTTCAAAGCGGAATGAGCAGTTCTTCCGCCAGGCAGCAACGTTGCGGCTATTCCGGACGACGCAATTGCCAACGCTATATCATTTTTTGATCGAATTGATGCCAGAATCAGTTTTATCACAAACGTTTTACCAGTACCTCCTGGCGCATCCAAAAAGAAAATTTCTCCAACGTTTTTATCGACACATGCATTATCGTATCATAAATGTCTTTTTGTTCCGACGTTAACTTGGAAATGTTATTTTGTACATACGATAATAGATCACTCGTACTGTAACTTTGTTGAAAATCCAATTCTACACATGTTGAAACAGCAGCGGTACGATTAGGTGAAGGCATTCCCAAATCCTGAAGAGGTTTGTTTGCCATACATACGCACAAATCTTTTATAATAACTAAAGTGTAGTTAAAAATTTCAGATGTAAAATCAAAAGTCATATCTGACGTCTCTAACCGTTTTCGATGGAGTATATCTTCGGACATTTTTGATTTATATTTTTACCATAACTCGGTAGGAGCTGATGAGAGCAAGTTGTTAGTATGATGCCAAACAATGCACAAATTTGACCTGGAGTTGACGTTTCGCACGCGTCTTTGATTTAGCTATCCCAGTGTTGGTCATTCTCCAAACAATTCAGAACTTGGCATGCACTACGGTAAGTTTCATGTATAGTACTGTTTTTAGATCTCAAATACTCAAAGGACGTCGAACCGGGTACATTCACCAAAAGCAGGCGTAGAAAGAAGCATTCATGTTGATTGCCAACATGTGCGTAGATACAATGCTCCAACTATCGACGAAGTGGCAATCGTTATGTTCGGTGATCAGTTTTTACCTCGAGATATTATTCTTCATAAGCGAAACGCTCAGTTGGTGAGAATTGCTGAAACTCATCGATGCTGCGATGCCCTACAATATCATATCATTTTTTGGGAAGGAGCCGACGGCTATCACTTTAATATTAAATTGATGAATCCAGCCACTAACAAAGAAATGAATAAGAAAGGCAGTGAAATACATTATTATTCCTATAGACTAATGATTCGGCAGGATGAAGAGAATTATATTTTAAAATGCAGTCAATTGTTTCGACAATATGTCGTTGATATGTATGCAAAAATTGAATCAAAACGTTTGCTACATATCCGCCTGAATCAGACCAAGCTCCGGTCTGAACAATACACTCATTTGCGAGATGCAGTTGTAAATGACGGTAATACCACAAACGTTGGAAGATTAACGATTTTACCTTCGTCATATGCTGGCAGTCCCTGTCATATGCATGAATATACTCAAGATGCTTTTGCGTATGTTCGTCTCTATGGTCGTCCAGATTTATTTATTACATTTACATGTAATCAATCTTGGGACGAGATACAGCAGCTTTTACATCAAGGACAATCGGCGGTTCATAGACATGACATTACGGCCCGTGTCTTCCGGCAAAAGTTGAAATCACTGAAAAAGCACATAGTAAAACTTGAAGTGTTTGGGTCAGTGCGATGCTGGATGTACTCAGTGGAATGGCAAAAACGATGTTTGTCACACGCACATATACTAATCTGGCTACATAATAAAATTACGTCTAACGAAATTGATGATGTGATTTCCGCTGAAATACCTGATGAAAATGTCGATAAGGGGTTATATGATATTGTTGAAAAAAATATGATACATGGACCTTGCGGTGCATTGAACGAAAATTCACCATGCATGGCCAAAGGAAGGTGCACAAAGCAATAACCTCGACTTTTAGTATCCAACACAATTACTGGCAATGATGGTTACCCACAATATAGAAGAAGATCTACTGAAGATGGCGGTAAAACAGCAATATTAAAGAAGCGTAACGGTACCACCATCGACGTAGATAACAAGTGGGTTGTTCCATATTCCCCATTATTATCTAAAACATTTAATGCACACATAAACGTTGAATACTGTAACTCCGTAAAGGCAATCAAATACATTTGTAAATACGTCAACGAAGGCAGTGACATGGCAGTTTTTGGCTTGCAGTCCAAAATCAAAGATATCGACGAAATGGTACAATATCAGGCTGGAAGATACATAAGCAGTAATGAAGCTGTTTGGCGAATTCTTTCATTTCCGATACATGAACGTAGTCCAGCTGTTGTTCACTTAGTGGTACATTTACGGAATGGTCAACGTGTTTATTTCTCGGACATCAACGTGCAACAAAGAGCCCTGAATCCACCGGATACAAAGTTAACTGCTTTTTTTTCGTTATGCAAAAATGATTCTTTTGCAAAAAACTGCTGTATATTGAACTGCCTTCGAATTACACGTGGAATACTAAAAATAAAGTATTTGAACGTCTGAAAAAGGGTAAGTCAGTCGACGGCCAACCTACCATCTTCAAAGATACCACGATAAAAAGACTCTACACCGTTCACCTTAATCAACATGAATGCTTCTTTCTGCGCCTGCTTTTGGTGAATGTACCCGGTCCGACGTCCTTTGAGTATTTGAGAACTGTAAACGGTACTATACATGACACTTACCGTAGTGCAGGCAAAGCTCTGAATTTATTGGAGAATGACCAACACTGGGATAACTGCATCAATGGCGAGTGCGAAACGTCAACTCCAAGTCAAATTCGTGCATTATTTGGCATCATACTAACAACATGCTCTCCATCAGCTCCTGCAGAGTTATGGGAAAAATATAAATCAAAAATGTCCGAAGATAAACTCCATCGAAAACGGTTAGAGACGTCAGATAAGACTTTTGATTTTACATCAGAAATTTATAACTACACTTTAGTTATTATAGAAGATTTTTGCGTATGTGTGACAAAAAAAAACATGGAGTGATAGAGAAAATGAAAAAAAATCGCAATTCATCAAATCTCAAATATAGTTACAACCCTAAGAATCCTTTGGATGGATTACCGCAGAGTGACTTGAACTCGCATCCTCCGAATTCGAAAGAGAACTTCAAAGCTAATCTGCTGCGGTAACTATCATTATATATTCTATTATTGAATATGTGATTAACATGGAGTGATAGAGAAAATGAAAAAAAATCGTAATTCATCGATTCTCAAATATAATTTCAACGCTAAGAATGCTTTGGATGGATTACCGCAGAGTGACTTGAACTCGCATCCTCCGAATTCGAAAGAGAACTTCAAAGCTAATCTGCCGCGGTAACTATCATTATATATTCTATTATTGAATATGTGATTAACATGGAGTGATAGAGAAAATGAAAAAAAATCGTAATTCATCGATTCTCAAATATAGTTTCAACGCTAAAAATGCTTTGGATGGATTACCGCAGAGTGACTTGAACTCGCATCCTCCGAATTCGAAAGAGAGCTTCAAATCCAATCTGCTGCGGTAACTATTATTATATATCGTATTATTGAATATGTGATTAACATGGAGTGATAGAGAAAATGAAAAAAAAATCGCAATTCATCAAATCTCAAATATAGTTACAACCCTAAGAATCCTTTGGATGGATTACCGCAGAATGACTTGAACTCGCATCTTCTTAATTCGAAAGAGAACTTCAAAGCTAATCTGCTGCGGTAACTATCATTATATATTGTATTATTGAACATGTGATTAACATGGAGTGATAGAGAAAATGAACAAAAAATCGCAATTCATCGAATCTCAAATATAGTTACAACCCTAAGAATCCTTTGAATGGATTACCGCAGAGTGACTTGAACTCGCATCCTCTGAGTTCGAAAGAGAACTTTAAATCCAATCTGCTGCGGGAACTATTATTATATATTGTATTATTGAATATGTGATTAACATGGAGTGATAGAGAAAATGAAAAAAAATCGCAATTCATCAAATCTCAAATATAGTTACAATACTAAGAATCCTTTGGATGGATTACCGCAGAGTGACTTGAACTCGCATCCTCCAAATTCGAAAGAGAACTTCAAAGCTAATCTGCCGCGGTAACTATCATTATATATTCTATTATTGAATATGTGATTAACATGGAGTGATAGAGAAAATGAAAAAAATCGTAATTCATCGATTCTCAAATATAGTTTCAACGCTAAGAATGCTTTGGATGGATTACCACAGAGTGACTTGAACCCAAATCCTCCGAATTCGAAAGAGAACTTCAAATCCAATCTGCTGCAGTAACTATTATTATATACATTGTATTATTGAATATATAATAGTTACAACCATAAGAATCCTCTGGATTCCTAGTCATCCTAACATGGAGTGATAGAGAAAATGAAAAAAAATCGTAATTCATCGATTCTCAAATATAGTTTCAACGCTAAAAATGCTTTGGATGGATTACCGCAGAGTGACTTGAACTCGCATCCTCCGAATTCGAAAGAGAGCTTCAAATCCAATCTGCTGCGGTAACTATTATTATATATCGTATTATTGAATATGTGATTAACATGGAGTGATAGAGAAAATGAAAAAAAAATCGCAATTCATCAAATCTCAAATATAGTTACAACCCTAAGAATCCTTTGGATGGATTACCGCAGAATGACTTGAACTCGCATCTTCTTAATTCGAAAGAGAACTTCAAAGCTAATCTGCTGCGGTAACTATCATTATATATTGTATTATTGAACATGTGATTAACATGGAGTGATAGAGAAAATGAACAAAAAATCGCAATTCATCGAATCTCAAATATAGTTACAACCCTAAGAATCCTTTGAATGGATTACCGCAGAGTGACTTGAACTCGCATCCTCTGAGTTCGAAAGAGAACTTTAAATCCAATCTGCTGCGGGAACTATTATTATATATTGTATTATTGAATATGTGATTAACATGGAGTGATAGAGAAAATGAAAAAAAATCGCAATTCATCAAATCTCAAATATAGTTACAATACTAAGAATCCTTTGGATGGATTACCGCAGAGTGACTTGAACTCGCATCCTCCAAATTCGAAAGAGAACTTCAAAGCTAATCTGCTGCGGTAACTATCATTATATATTCTATTATTGAATATGTGATTAACATGGAGTGATAGAGAAAATGAAAAAAAATCGTAATTCATCGATTCTCAAATATAGTTTCAACGCTAAAAATGCTTTGGATGGATTACCGCAGAGTGACTTGAACTCGCATCCTCCGAATTCGAAAGAGAACTTCAAATCCAATCTGCTGCGGTAACTATTATTATATATTGTATTATTGAATATGTGATTAACATGGAGTGATAGAGAAAATGAAAAAAAAAATCGCAATTCATCAAATCTCAAATATAGTTACAACCCTAAGAATCCTTTGGATGGATTACCGCAGAATGACTTGAACTCGCATCTTCTTAATTCGAAAGAGAACTTCAAAGCTAATCTGCTGCGGTAACTATCATTATATATTGTATTATTGAACATGTGATTAACATGGAGTGATAGAGAAAATGAACAAAAAATCGCAATTCATCGAATCTCAAATATAGTTACAACCCTAAGAATCCTTTGAATGGATTACCGCAGAGTGACTTGAACTCGCATCCTCTGAGTTCGAAAGAGAACTTTAAATCCAATCTGCTGCGGGAACTATTATTATATATTGTATTATTGAATATGTGATTAACATGGAGTGATAGAGAAAATGAAAAAAAATCGCAATTCATCAAATCTCAAATATAGTTACAATACTAAGAATCCTTTGGATGGATTACCGCAGAGTGACTTGAACTCGCATCCTCCAAATTCGAAAGAGAACTTCAAAGCTAATCTGCTGCGGTAACTATCATTATATATTGTATTATTGAATATGTGATTAACATGGAGTGATAGAGAAAATGAAAAAAATCGTAATTCATCGATTCTCAAATATAGTTTCAACGCTAAGAATGCTTTAGATGGATTACCACAGAGTGACTTGAACCCAAATCCTCCGAATTCGAAAGAGAACTTCAAATCCAATCTGCTGCAGTAACTATTATTATATACATTGTATTATTGAATATATAATAGTTACAACCATAAGAATCCTCTGGATTCCTAGTCATCCTAACATGGAGTGATAGAGAAAATGAAAAAATAAATTGCTTCGCCATTCATCGAATCTCAAATATAGTTACAACCCTTAAAATCCTCTGATTTCGCATCCTCCGAATTCAAAAGAGAACTTCAAAGCCAATCTGCTGCGGTAACTATTATTATATATTTTATTATTGAATATGTGATTAACCTGGAGTGATAGAGAAAATGAAAAAAAATCGCAATTCGTCGAATGTCAAATATAGTTACAACCATAAGAATCCTCTGGATTCCAAGTCATCCGAACTTAGAGTGATAGAGAAAATGAAAAATAAATTTCTTCGCCATTCATCGAATCTCAAATATAGTTACAACCCTTAGAACCCTCTGAATTCCTAATCATCCTGGAATATTTCACCATGAGATGGATTACCGTAGAGTGACTTGAGCTCACATCCTCCAAATTCGAAAGAGAACGTCAAAGCCAATCTGCTGCGGTAACTGTTATTATATATTGTATTATTGAATATGTGATTAGCATCACATATTGAGGTTTTGGGATCAAGGTTTTATTGTTGATAGTGATTGCAAATGCTAATCGAATTGGGAATTGCAATCTTTTAAATTGAAAAGGCAGATCCGTTGGAATCGTGGGAATGCAAGGAATAAGAACAGCCTCACCCTCAAAAGGCCCTGTCAAGATTCTAGCCTCTATTACGTTTATAATTGTCCATGGGAAAAACAATCCGTATTCAGATCGTATTTAGAGATATAGAGAAAATGAAAAAAAAAATCAAAATTCATCGAATCTCAGATATAGTTACAACCCTAAGAATCCTCTGGATGGATTACCGCAGAGTGACTTGAACTCGCATCCTCCGAATTCGAATAAGAACTTCAAATCCAATCTACTGCGGTAACTATTATTATATATATTGTATTATTGAATATGTGATTAACATGGAGTGATAGAGAAAATGAAAAAAAAAATCATAATTCATCGAATCTCAAATATAGTTACAACCATAAGAATCCTCTGGATTCCTAGTCATCCTAACATGGAGTGATAGAGAAAATGAAAGAATAAATTGCTTCGCCATTTATCGAATCTCAAATATAGTTACAACCCTTAGAATCCTCTGAATTCCTAGTCATCCTTGAATATTTCACCATGAGATGGATTACCACAGAGTGACTTGAGCTCACATCTTCCGAATTCGAAAGAGAATGCCAAAGCCAATCGCCTGCGGTAACTATTATTATACATTGTATTATTGAATATGTGATTAACATCACATATTGAGGTTTTGGGATCAAAGTTTTATTGTTGATGGTGATTGCAAATGCTAATCGAATTGGGAATTGCAATCTTTTAAATTGAAAAGGGAGATCCGTTGGAATCATGAGAATGCGAGGAATAAGAACAGCCTCACCCTCAAAAGGCCCTGTCAAGATTGTGGCCTCTATTACGTTTTCCATTGTTTTTTTTTTTACGGAAAGTCGCGTGCCATTGCAAAGCTTTGGTGGGCTTATGTTAAGTAAGAATATTATTGGTACGCCTCTTTTTAGTTGTAGCACGTGTGGTGGAAACCCTGAAAGATTCACGGAATTTAAAAGTTCAGATGGATAATTAACCGCTTCATTTGATTCCAGAGCTGTGTCGACTGACTTGTATCTAGGAACTGTGAAGGACTGCCTGGTCTCGAATGTTGGTCAAAACAATATTGTTGATTTCGTGGACGTCTATATTTTTGGGTGCAAGAATCGCTCGTTTACTTAGCCATTGATGATTTTTATAATTGGTTAGAATATTCGGAAATACTGTTTCAATCAATTCATTTTTGGACGTCACTGAATTACAGAATTCAGCAGGTAGTTGTATAGGTCCAGAAATTGAGTCTACTAAAGAACCATGATCAATTTAAAACAAATATTATTTTACCGAGTGAAAATATGTTGACAAAATCACCAGTGGCCCTGGCGTAGCACCAAAACTTATGGCTGCTGTAGAAAATATCATGGTGGAAGAAAGTGATTAAACATACGTAATAAAAGTGGGTCAACATTTACTAGTACTGAGGTATCTGTTTAGTGCATTAGTATTGTTACCAGCCAAGTCAAGCAGACTTAACAAAAATATCCCTTGTCCATTCAGAAGGAGTATAAGACTCATAGAACTGGTCCTACCCCCGAGCGACGTGTTTGCAGTTTTCACATAAGTGGAGGCTGCAGAAAGGCGAATAATTGCATGTTTCTTCATATTCGTGTGGATTTTTTTAAAGATAGCTGCCATGACAAATGTTGTCTTCTTTTACAAGAATTTCAGTTTAAAAAGTTGCTAATGGATTTTGTTTCATGAATTGTTGTCCTAATGTGCATACTTTCCAGAGAAAAAGAAAGCTACGTTTTAATACTGAATTGCGAAGTCCGAACGATGGGGAGTGAAAGAACATCTGTTGATACAGGGCTGCCAAAGACAGCCATATCTGGTCCCTCTTATGAGTTTGAATCTCATGCCACCTATCTTAAATCAGCCAATGCAATGCCCTCCTCTGTCATACCAGCCCCCCTATTGAAACCCTGGAAAAACTAGCAAGAATCAACATTAGGAAGGATTTCGACAATCCGTTCGGTTCAAACAACCAACGGAGTTGGAATTTACAGAAATCTAAGATTCACCCACCATTAAAACCATGTTTTCCGAGTTTCCACACTTGGAACTGATTCAGTTTGCTGGCAAGAAAATTTGAGACCAGAGTTTAAAGCCATTAATTCAGCCCTATTCATTTCCAAAAATAATAGCGTCGAATGTCAGGTCACTTCTGAACAAAATGGAAGAGGTCGAACTCTTCTTTAAAAACAAACTTATTGATATTGCTTGTATCTATGAATCGTGGTCTGCAACTGAAGAGTATGTTACATCTGAAGATTATGATGCCTATTTTAAATCAAGAATGACACCAGATGAAACTACAGTAACACAAGGTGGTGGTATTGGTATTATTTGTCAATCATCTATAAAAAAAAATCAAGTTCGCAATTTCAACAACATACCAAATAAACACGGTTTTGAAGTCTTATGGTTGTGGTGCAGGCCTAATAGGCAATCAATGGAAATGGTATCACTGGTGATATATGTTGTTTACCATCCACTCCTTGTGAATTACTTACTAAAATGCACTGATAATGTACGACCCTTGTATCCTAAAGCTGATATCATAATGACTGGCGACTTTAATGACTTGGATCCCAAATGGATAAACAATTCAATGTCACTTAAGCAGATTGTTAATGTGCCAACAAGAGGTAACCGTATGTTAGATCTCATCTTTACCAACTGTGCAGAATATTAAAATACCCCAGTTACATTACCCCCACTACGTATGAGTAACCACCTGTGTGTTGCTTGGGTACCTAATCATTTTATCCCAAATAGACAAAACAATAGTGTGGTGTACAGGCCCTAGACTCCTGAGCTAGTAAGTCTCTACAAGAATTGATTAAAAAATCATGACTGGTGCGTTATCCCCTTATTGTCGGATGGTTATAAAATGGCACGTTTATTTTGTAGGGAACTGTTCGAAAAAAACTCTGAAACTTACCCCAAAAAACCGAAAGATGTGAAATTTAATGAAAAACCATGGATTACTCAAGTTATTCGGGATCTGATAAAATTGAGGAATGAATTGCATTGAACTTGACCTGAGGAAGATTTCGAACGGTTAAAAAATACAATTGCTTATAAAATACGATGTTCACGTAAGCAATATATTTCAAAAATAATAAGCAAATTATATCAATCCAATCTAAGGAAGTTCCATCAGAGAGTTCAAAATAATATCAGCAAAAAACTGACCAAAGTTGAAGTTAGAGATAGTGATGGTAAACTCCTGCAACCTAATGAGATTAACAAATTTTTTGCATCATTCTGTAAAATCGATCCGTGACTAACAGTATTACCACCTAATGACTCAGTTTTAAACAAACCCATCCTAGAGATTAGTTCAATTGTTAAGAATTTGAAGGCACTTGATCCTCATAAATCAAGTTACCCAAGTGAGATATCAATTAAATGGATTGTTGAGTGTGCTAACCCTTTATCTGCTCCTTTAACGGCAATTTTTAGCTAATATTTTATTAAAGGTGTTTTCCCAGAATTTTTAAAAAGACTTATATTTCCCCAATCCTCAAATGTGAAGTCCCTTAGGATATAAGCCTATTCAAAAAACACTCGTAAAAAAAACAAAATTCTAGCAAGCATTTTGTAGCATCTTCAAGAAGCTACGGCCTGATATTAAAAGTAGTATTTTTCCGCCAATGAATGCTTGACTTCTTTTTAAATATAAATTTTCAGTTTTAACATGGGATTTTTGAGTTCCATCAGTTCACTTAATCACGTCCTGAACAACTGAACTAATCTCTAGGATAGGGATGTTCAAAACTGAGCCATTAGATGGTAATAGTGTTAGTCGTAGATAGATTTTACAAATTGATGCAAAAATTCATTTATCTCATTAGGTTGCAGGAGTATACCATCATTATCTCTGACTTCAACTTTGGTCACTTTTTTGCCGATAAAATTTTGAACTCTATGATGGAACTTCCTTGAATTGGATTAATATATTTTGCTTATTATTTTTGTGCCATATGGCTTACGTGAACATCGTATTTTATAAGCAATGGTATTTCTTAGCCTTTCAAAATCTTCCTCAAGTCCGGTTCAATGCAATTCATTCTTCAATTTTATCAGATCCCGAATATTTTGAGGAATCCATGGCTTTTCATTAAATTTCACATATCTTATTTTGTGGTACAGTTTCAAAGTATTTTTCGAACAGTTCCCTACATTTTGGTGTAAATCCAAATTGTTGGGAATCTGTTATCTTTTATGTCCTCAAATAAAAAATAAAACTTTCAAACACTTTTGAAAGATCATTTCCATTCGAATGAGCCCCCTCTAAAGCCTCCGTACAACTGCTTCCAAACAAAGTAGCTCGCTAAAAAAAAATATGCAAGGACCATGCTTTGCTGTTTACTTAAAAGAGCTACAGTACTGCTTATGATATATCTCTCTCAAATATAATTTAAAGCAACTTGCTTCTATTTGTTCTTTTAAGATCAAGAGGAGGAACGGAATCAAAGGCGTCAATACGTAAATAGTTCCTTAATTGTAAAGAAAAACAAAGATGTCATAGCTATTTTTTTCCAAAAACATACATACCAAAAACAGAATTGTAGTACTATTTTTACAGATGAATCAATCCATTATCCTCTTTGTGATTGATAATTGCATTCAATCCTTCTTGTATAGCTATTATCTTTTCTATAATCTTTTTGAGCAACTGACTAACTGAAAAATTTGCAGCTTTTGCTCTGCAATTTCTAAATATTCAATAATGTGCAATAATTTATCCAATAATCCGACAATGCATCCAATAATATCCAATAAAGTCACTCAGAAGGCGCAAACATTATTCAAGAAACTCTTTACTTAGTGTTACTTTTAACAAAGTCACTGAATAATATTTTCTTTTAGATTCTAAATTTACTTCAGAGATAGTAAAAGGGGCAATTTTTGTGTGGCCTACCTCATTACTGTATTCCCTCACCTGTTTAGGCATATGTGATGGGTTTTTTTTAACCAGATTTTTGTTTCATAGGAGTCAGGTTAACAATTTCGACATTGAATGATGAAACGTTCCTAGGTATTGGAGCCAACAAGCTAGGTGTTACAATCGAAACTGAGGCTTAAGCCAATGAAGATCATCTTGAGAAGCTTTCGAGTCTACTATGGTTTTGATTGAAGTTATAGTGTGGAAAGTGAGTTGTATCCCTGTACTCGGTTTACGTTAAGAATATGTTAATAATAATTAAATTAAGAGGAATTTTTAGTATAGATCTTAAAATGACAAAATAAACAGCCGAGGAAGCTGCTTAAATAGTTAATTCAAAGAGAAATTTTAGTATAAATCCTACAATGGTAGAAGAAACAGCCGAGGAATCTGCTCAAAGGGTTAGTGCCAAAAGGCTTGCGGCTAAAGAACACAAAACCGCGCAGTTAGATGAAAATTCACCTGGACAGCGAGAGTCAAAACGTATCAAAACTGAAAATGATAGCGATGATGATTGGGTTTGGGATTTTGACTTGGATAAGGTCATCAATGCCTACCAGATTTTAGTTAAAAAAACAAAAGTTCGGCGATATATATTTCATAGTGATGCTGAAAAATAAATGAGAAAAAGAAAACTGAAAAAAGAAAAAAGGTAAAAAACTAAAAAAAACTAAAAAGAAAAAAACTAAAAAAAACAAATTAAAAAATAAAAAAATTAAAAAAAGAAAAAACCTAAAAAGAAAAAAACGTAAAAAAATAAAAAAAATAAAAAAAAGGTAAAAAACTAAAAAGAAAGAAAAACTGAAAAAAGCTAAAAACTAAAAAAAAGAAAAAACTAAAAAAAAACTGGGACTTGCACAAATATTTCAATATATTTTGACAATAGATTAAAGTAATTCGAAAACCTTAAAACAGATACCCAGATATTGAGGTTTATTATAAATTGTTCGAGCTTTAGCATGCTTGGAACGTAAAGATTTTTCAAAGTGTCAATGTTAAAATGAACATTGACAAAGTGAAGAAAGCAAATCAATAAAAAGAAGAAACTAAAAAAAGAAAAACTAAAAAAGAAGAAAACTAAGAAAAGTAAAAACTAAAAAAGAAAAGAAAAACTAAAAAAGAAACTGTATCTATATATAAAAATAAGTTGTATATATGCATGTTTGTTTGTTTGTGGGTTTCCATTTGACGTCATTATAAGTATATATGGCTTTGTATATGACGTCATTATAAGATGACACTACAGACCGGGACACCGGGACACAAATAACGACCAGGACACAGGGAATATAAATGACAACCGGGACACTCAAAGAGAAATTACAGACCGGGATACCGGGACACAAATGACGACCGAGATACAGGGAATATAAATGACGACCAGGACACAGGGACAAAACTACAACGGGGACGCCGGGGGCACAGGGGGATATATAAATGACGATGGGGACACAGAGAATGTTCGATTAACAATCACCATCAGCAAAGCTCAATGGCATTCGTTAGAAAAATGCGGTATAGATCTGAATACGGATTGTTTTCCCATGGACAATTATTATGTTGCATGTTCAAGAGTTGGTAAACTAGGCAATCTATTATATGGACAGACAATGGGACAGCAAAGAATGTTGTATATTCGCAAGTTTTACGTAGTTAATTTATATATATATATATATATATATATATATATATATATATATATATATATATATATATATATATATATATATATATATATATACAGACAGACAGACATAACCCACAAACAACTTATTTTTATATATATTTATTCATATTTTTTTAGTTTTCTTTTTCTCTTTTATTTTTCAGTTTTTTCCTTTTTTTTAGTTTTTTTCTTTTTTAGTTTTTAGTTTTTTTTAGTTTTTTACCTTTTTTTAGTTTTTTTAGTTTTCTTAGTTTTTTAGCTTTTTTAGTTTTTTTATTAGTTTTTTTTTTGTAGTTTTTGCCTTTTTTTATTTTTTTCAGTTTTTTTTTAGTTATTAGATTTTTACCTTTTTTTAGTTTTTTTTAGTTTTTAGCTTTTTTAGTTTTTTTTTTCTTTTTAGTTTTTTTTGTAGTTTTTACCTTTTTTAGTTTTTTTTCTTCTTTTGTATTAGTGTGAAATAATTCAGACGTCATATGCGAACAAACATGACGTCACCTGATCCACAGATCCACACACAGACAACTTATTTTTATATATATAGAAGATATATATATATATATATATATATATATATATATATATATATATACTAGCTGTTGGGGTGGCGCTTCGCGCCACCCCAACACCTAGTTGGTGGGGGCGCTTCGCGCCCCCCCAAGCCCCCCCGCGCGCGTAAGTCGTTACGCGCCATAATAGTTACGCGCCATTGTAGTTGTGTCCCTATGTCCCACCTGTGAATATAGATATATATATATATGGTTTTAACTACGTAAAACTTGCGAATATACAACATTCTTTGCTGTCCCATTGTCTTTGCATATAAATAGATTGTCAGGTTTACCGACTCTTGAACATGCAACATATAATGGTCCATGGGAAAACAATCTGTATTCAGATCTATACCTCATGATTCTAATGATTGCCCTTGAGCTTTGTTGATGGTGATTGCTAATCGACCATTCCCTGTCCCGGTGTCCCGGTCGTCATTTATATCCCCCTGTTTCCCCCGGTGTCCCCGTTGTAGTTGTGTCCCTATGTCCCGGTCGTCATTTATATTCCCTGTGTCCCGGTCGTCATTTGTATCCCGGTGTCCCGGTCTGTATATACATTCGTTTTTTAGTTTTGTTTTTCTCCTTTATTTTTTTCCTTTTTTTTTCTTTTTTAGCTTATTTAGATTTTTAGATTTTTTAGTTTTTTTATTAGTTTTTAGTTTTTTTTTCTTTTTAGTTTTTTTGTCCCGGTCGTCATTTATATCCCCCTGTTTCCCCCGGTGTCCCCGTTCTAGTTGTGTCCCTGTGTCCCGGTCGTCATTTATATTCCCTGTGTCCCGGTCGTCATTTGTATCCCGGTGTACCGGTCTGTATATACATTCGTTTTTTAGTTTTGTTTTTCTCCTTTATTTTTTTCCTTTTTTTTTCTTTTTTAGTTTATTTAGATTTTTAGATTTTTTAGTTTTTTTATTAGTTTTTAGTTTTTTTTTTCTTTTTAGTTTTTTAGTAGTTTTTACCTTCTTTTTAGTTTTGTTAGTTTTTTTTTTTACTTATGTCCTGGTCGTCATTTATACTCCCTGTGTCCCGGTGCTTTGTTGATTGCTAATCGAACATTCCTTTTGTCCTGGTCGCTTTCTCTTTGAGTGTCGTCATTTATTTTTTTCTTTTTTAGTTCTTTTAGTTTTTACCTTTTTTAGTTTTTTTTAGTTTTTTAGATGAAAATTTTTTTTAGTTTTTTCCTTTTTTTCTTTTTAGTTTTTATTGGTTTTTACCTTTATTTTAGCTTATTTTTCAGTTTTTTCCTTTTTTTTTATTTTTTTTTATTTTTTATTTTTTTAGTTTTTTACCTTTTTTTAGTTTTTAGTTTTTTTAGTTTTTTTAGTTTTTTAGCTTTTTTACTTTTTTTATTAGTTTTTAGTTTTTTTGTAGTTTTTGCCTTTTTTTAGTTTTTTCAGTTTTTTTAGTTTTTTATTGGTTTTTACCTTTATTTTAGCTTATTTTTCAGTTTTTTCCTTTTTTTTAGTTTTTTATTGGTTTTTACCTTTATTTTAGCTTATTTTTCAGTTTTTTCCTTTTTTTTAGTTTTTTTTTAGTTTAGCTTATTTTTCAGTTTTTTCCTTTTTTTTAGTTTTTTTTAGTTTTAACAATCTTGCGGCTGATAGAGAAAATAAGAAAAGAAAGTGTGCCGAGGAATCACAAGAGCAAACTGAAAATTATCGCCTGGCATTCAGGTACAGCCCAGTCGATGATTATAGTAGATGTGTTCAAATCGGAATTATTTGATTCCACCACACGTGCTACAACTAAAAATAGGCTTACCAATAATATTCTTACTTAACATAAACCCACCAAAGCTTTGCAATGGCACGCGACTTTCCGTAAAAAAAAAAACAATGGAAAACGTAATAGAAGCCACAATTTTGACAGGCCCTTTTGAGGCTGAGGCTGTTCTTATTCCACGCATTCTCATGATTCCAACGGATCTCCGACAGCAGAGTTACCGCAGCAGATTGGCTTTGACATCCTCTTTCGAATTCGGAAGATGTGAGCTCAAGTCACTCTGCGGTAATCCATCTCATATTGAAATATTCCAGGATGACTAGGAGTTCAGGGGATTCTAAGGGTTTTAACTACATTTGAGATTCGATGAATGGCGAAGCAATTTATTTTTTCATTTTCTCTATCACTCCATGTTAGGATGACTAGGAATCCAGAGGATTCTTATGGTTGTAACTATATTTGAGATTCGATGAATTACGATTTTTTTTTTATTTTCTCTATCACTCCATGTTAATCACATATTCAATAATACAATATCTATATATATAAAAATAAGTTGTCTGTCTGTGTGTCTGTCTGTCTGTCAGGTGACTTCATGTTTCTGTGTTGACTGACGTCATGAAGTTAGTTGTCGTCATATTTGCTTTGACGGTGACGTCATTCAAGATCATTTTTGCTTTGACGGTGACGTCATTCAAGATATTTAAGACATATGTTCACGTAGAAATCTATTAATGTTTAAGTTTAAAATGACTGATGAACTTACAATGGCAAAAGCCGATGAAGATGCTCAAAGAGTCTATGCCAAAAAACTTGCTGCTGATAGAGAAAGTCAGAAAAGAAAGCGTGCCGAGGAATCAAAAGAACAGCAAGGAAACAGGCTTGAGGCTGATAGAGAAAGAAAGAACAGAAAGCGTGCCGAGGAATCAAAAGAACAGCAAGGAACAGGCTTGAGGCTGATAGAGAAAGAAAGAACAGAAAGCGTGCCGAGGAATCAAAAGAACAGCAAGGAAACAGGCTTGAGGCTGATAGAGAAAGAAAGAACAGAAAGCGTGCCGAGGAACTACCGGAGCAACGCGGAAGCAGACTTGCTGCTAAAAGAGACAGTAAAAAAAGAAGGCGTGCCGAGGAATTACAAGAACAGCAAGAAATCAGGCTTGCTGCTGATAGAGAAAGTAAGAAAAGAAAGCGTGCCGAGGAATCAGAGCAACCTGAAAGTTATCGCCTGGCATTCAGGTTTAACCCAGTCGTTGATTATAGCTTGAGTAGATGTGTTCAAATCGGGACAATGTCTAAAATTTGTCCTTATTGCAAGGCCTTGAAATTCAATGGTGAAACAATGGGAATGTGTTGCGCCTCAGGAAAAGTTAAACTTCCTCAATTGGCTGCACCACCAGAGCCATTGAAGACTTTCCTTACTGGAACTACATCAGAATCTAAGCGTTTTTTGTCACAAATCAGAAAATACAACTCATGTTTCCAAATGACGTCGTTTGGAGCCCAAATCGAAAATCCAGATCAATTTATGTCTACTTTCAAAGTAAAAGGGCAAATTTATCATAGAGCAGGGTCCCTTCTACCATTCTCAGACGAGAATCATAAATTTTTACAATTGTACTTCATCAGTGATAGAAATTCTGAATTGAATGCACGTTGCGAAATTTCTCCCAACGTTGAAAGGACAATCGTTTCCCAATTCCAACATCTTTTCCACGAAAATAATAATTTAGTGCGTCTGTTCAAAACAGCCATCGATTTGATGCCTACTGATACGCATAAAATTGTTATTTCCGCTGACAAAACGCCTCCTGGCCAACATGTGCGTAGATACAATGCTCCAACTATCGACGAAGTGGCAATCGTTATGGTCGGTGATCAGTTTTTACCTCGAGATATTATTCTTCATAAGCGAAACGCTCAGTTGTTAAGAATTGCTGAAACTCATCGATGCTAAGATGCCCTACAATATCCTATCATTTTTTGGGATGGAGCCGACGGCTATCACTTTAATATTAAATTGATGAATCCAGCCACTAACAAAGAAATTAATAAGAAATGCAGTGCAATGCATTATTATTCCTATAGACTAATGATTCGGCAGGATGAAGAAAATTATATTTTAAAATGCCGTGAATTGTTTCACCAATTTGTCGTTGATATGTATGCTAAAATTGAATCAGAACGTTTGCTATATATCCGCCTGAATCAGACCAAGCTCCGCTCTGAACAATACATTCATTTGCGAGATGCAGTTATAAATGACGGTAATACCACAAACGTTGGAAGATTAACAATTTTACCTTCGTCATATGCTTGCAGTCCCCGTCATATGCATGAATATGCTCAAGATGCTATTGCGTATGTTCGTCTCTATGGTCGTCCAGATTTATTTATTACATTTACATGTAATCAATCTTGGGACGAGATACTGCAGCTTTTACTTCAAGGACAATCGGTGGTTCATAGGCATGACATTACGGCCCGTGTCTTCCGGCAAAAGTTGAAATCACTGATAAACTACATAGTAAAACTTGAAGTGTTTGGGTCAGTGCGATGCTGGATGTACTCAGTGGAATGGCAAAAACGAGGTTTGCCACACGCATATATACTAATCTGGCTACATAAAAAAATTACTTCGAACGAAATTGATGATGTGATTTCCGCTGAAATACCTGATAAAAATGTCGATAAGGGGTTACATGATATTATTGTAAAAAATATGATACATGGACCTTGCGGTGCACTGAACGAAAATTCACCATGCATGGCCAAAGGAAGAGGCACAAAGCAATATCCTCGACTTTTAGTATCAAACACAATTACTGGCAATGATGGTTACCCACAATATAGAAGAAGATCAACTGAAGATGGCGGTAAAACAGCAATAATAAAGAAGCGTAACGGTACCACCATCGAAGTAGATAACCAGTGGTTTGTTCCATATTCCCCATTATTATCAAAAACATTTAATGCACACATAAACGTTGAATACTGTAACTCCGTAAAGGCAATCAAATACATATGTAAATACGTCAACAAAGGCAGTGACATGGCAGTTTTTGGCTTGCAGCCCGAAATCAAAGATTTTGACGAAATCGTACAATATCAGGCTGGAAGATACATAAGCAGTAATGAAGCTGTTTGGCGAATTCTTTCATTTCCGATGCATGAACGTAGTCCAGCTGTTGTTCACTTAGCGGTACATTTACAGAATGGTCAACGTGTTTATTTCACGGAAACCAACGTGCAACAAAGAGTCCTGAACCCACCGGATACAACATTGACAGCTTTTTTTTCGCTTTGCAAAAATGATTCTTTTGCAAAAAAACTGCTGTATACTGAAGTGCCTTCGTATTACACGTGGAATACTAAAAATAAAGTATTTGAACGTCGAAAACAGGGTAAGTCAGTCGACGGCCAACCTACCATCTTCAAAGATACCGCGATAGGAAGACTCTACACCGTTCACCCCAATCAACATGAATGCTTCTTTCTACGCCTGCTTTTGGTGAATGTACCCGGTCCGACATCCTTTGAGTATTTGAGAACTGTAAACGGTACTATACATGACACTTACCGTAGTGCATGCCAAGCTCTGAATTTATTGGAGAATGACCAACACTGGGATAACTGCATCAATGACACGTGCCAAACGTCAACCCCAAGTCAAATTCGTGCATTGTTTGGCATCATTTTAACAACTTGCTCTCCATCAGCTCCTACAGAGTTATGGGAAAAATATAAGTCAAAAATGTCCGAAGATATACTCCATCGAAAACAGTTAGAGACGTCAGATATGACTTTTGATTTTACATCAGAAATTTATAACTACACTTTAGTTATTATAGAAGATTTGTGCGTATGTATGGCAAACAAACCTCTTCAGGATTTGGGAATGCCTTCACCTAACCGTATCGCTGCTGTTTCGACATGTGTAGAATTGGATCGTGAACAAAGTTACAGTACGAGTGATCTATTGTCGTATGTACAAAATAACATTTCCAAGTTAACGTCTGAACAAAAAGACATTTATGATACGATAATGCATTGTGTCGATAACAACGTTGGAGAAATTTTCTTTTTGGATGCGCCAGGAGGTACCGGTAAAACATTTGTGATAAAACTGATTCTGGCATCAATTCGATCAAAAAATGATATAGCGTTGGCAATTGCGTCGTCCGGAATAGCCGCAACATTGCTGCCTGGTGGAAGAACTGCTCATTCCCCTTTGAAATTGCCTCTGAATTTGCATTCTACAGAAACTCCCACGTGCAATATTTCCAAATCATCTGGGATGGGTAAAGTATTGCAGCAATGCAAACTTATTATTTTGGATGAGTGCACAATGGCACACAAAAAATCGCTCGAGGGTCTGGATCAATGCTTGAAAGATTTGAGAGGGAAGTCGAAACCCTTTGGCAGCACATTAATATTACTTGCGGGAGATTTCAGGCAAACATTACCTATAATACCTAGATCAACTCCTGCAGACGAAATGAATGCTTGCCTGAAAAATTCTAATTTATGGGCACACATAAAAATATTAAAATTAACTACAAATATGCGTATCCGATTGCAAAACGATGACTCTGGTCAAACATTTTCAGATCAATTGCTGACAATTGGAAACGGAAAGCTCCCAGTAGACTCAATTTCAGGACGTATACAACTACCTGCTGATTTCTGTAATTTAGTGACGTCCAAAAATGAATTGATTGAAAAAGTATTTCCGAATATTCTAAAAAATTATAAAAATAATAAATGGCTAAGTGATATGCAGAGACAATGGGAAAGCCAAGAATGTTGTATATTCGCAATTTTTACGTAGTTTAACTCCTGCAGACGAAATGAATGCTTGCCTTAAAAATTCTAATTTATGGGCACACGTAAAAATATTAAAATTAACTACAAATATGCGTGTCCGATTGCAAAACGATGACTCTGGTCAAACAGTAGACTCAATTTCAGGACGTATACAACTACCTGCTGATTTCTGTAATTTAGTGACGTCCAAAAATGAATTGATTGAAAAAGTATTAACGAATATTCTAAAAAATTATAAAAATAATAAATGGCTAAGTGAAAGAGCGATTCTCGCACCCAAAAATATAGACGTCCACGAAATCAACAATGTTGTTTTGACCAAGATTCGAGACCAGGCAGTCCTTTACAAGTCAGTCGACACAGTTTTGGAACCAAATGAAGCGGTTAATTATCCATCTGAATTTTTAAATTCCATAGATCCTTCAGGGTTTCCACCACACGTGCTACAACTAAAAATAGGCGTACCAATAATACTTTTAAGAAATATCAACCCACCAAATCTTTGCAATGGCACGCGACTTGCCGTAAAAAAAAAACAATGGAAAACCTAATAGAGGCCACAATCTTGATAGGGCCTTATGAGGATGAGGCTGTTCTTATTCCTCGCATTCCCATGATTCCAACGGATCTGCTTTTTCAATTTAAAAGATTGCAATTCCCAATTCGATTAGTATTTGCAATCACCATTAACAAAGCTCAAGGTCAATCATTAGAAAAATGTGGTATAGATCTTAATACTGATTGTTTTTCCCATGGACAATAGTACGTTGCATGTTCGAGGGTCGGTAAACCTGACAATGTATTTATATGCAGCGACAATTGGACAGCGAAGAATATTGTATATTCGCAAGTTTTACGCAGTTAATTTGTATTGTATCTATCTATCTATCTATCTATATAAAAACGAGTTGTGTGGATGCATGTTTGTTTGTTTGTAAAAAGACCGTTTGCATATGATGTCATTATTAGTACATACGGCTTTGTATATGCACAGACAATGGGAGAGCCAAGAATGTTGTTTATTCGCAATTTTTACGTAGTTTGAAACACATATATAAATCTATCTATATTCACAGGTGGGACACAGGGATACAACTACAATGGCGCATAACTAATATGGCGCGTAACGACTTACGCGTGCGCGGGGGTTTGGGGGGCGCGAAGCGCCCCACCAACTAGGTGTTGGTGGGGCGCCAACAGCTAGTATATAATAATAGTTACCGCAGCAGATTGGATTTGAAGTTCTTATTCGAATTCGGAGGATGCGAGTTCAAGTCACTCTGCGGTAATCCATCCAAAGGATTCTTAGGGTTGTAACTATATTTGAGATTCGATGAATTGCGAATTTTTTTCATTTTCTCTATCACTCCATGTTAATCACATATTCAATAATACAATATATAATAATAGTTACCGCAGTAGATTGGATTTGAAGTTCTCTTATGAATTCGGAGGATGCGAGTTCAAGTCACTCCTCGGTGATCCAACCAAAGGATTCTTAGGGTTGTAACTATATTCGATGAATTCGATGATTCAATGAATTGCGATTTTATTTTCATTTTCTCTATCACTCCATGTTAATCACATATTCAATAATACAATATATAAAGATAGTTTCCACAGCAGATTGGCTTTGAAGTTCTCTTCTGAATTCGGAGGATGCGAGTTCAAGTCACTCTACGGTAATTCATCCAGAGGATTCTTAGGGTTGTAACTATATCTGAGATTCGATGAATTGTGATTTTTTTTTCATTTTCTCTATATCTCTAAATACGATCTGAATACGGATTGTTTTTCCCATGGACAATTATAGCTTGCATGTTCAAGAGTCGGTAAACCTGACAATCTTTTTATATGCACAGACAATGGGATAAAGAAGAATGTTGCATATTTGCGAGTTTTACGTAGGCAAAAATATATATATATACTAGCTGTTGGGGTGGCGCTTCGCGCCCCACCCCCCCCCCCCCCAACCCCCCCGCGGGCGTAAGTCGTTACGTGCCATATTAGTTACGCGCCATTGTAGTTGTGTCCCTATGTCCCACCTGTGAATATAGATATATATATATATATATATATATATATATATATATATATATATATATATATATATATATATATATATATATATATATATATGTTTTTAACTACGTAAAACTTGCGAATATACAACATTCTTTGCTGTCCCATCGTCTGTGCATATAAATAGATTGTCAGGTTTACCGACTCTTAAACATGCAACGCATATTGGTCGATGGGAAAACAATCCGTATTCAGATCTATATCTCGTGATTCTATTGATTGCCCTTGAGCTTTGTTGATGGTGATTGCTAATCGACCATTTCCTTTGTTGCCGTCGTCATTTATATATCCCCCTGTGCCCCCGACGTCCCCGTTGTAGTTGTGTCCCTGTGTCCGGGTCGTCCTTTATAATCCCTGTGTCCCCGTCGTCATTTGTGTCCCGGTGTCCCAGTCTATGATTTCTATTTGAGTGTCCCGGGCGTCATTTATATTCGTCAGGATATTGTAGGGCATCGTAGCTTCGATGAGTTTAAGCAATTCTTGTCAACTGATTGTTTCGCCTATAAAGAATATTATCTCGAGGTAAGAACTGATCACCGACCACAACGATTGCCACTTTGTTGATAGTTGCGTATCAGGAGGCATCAATTCGATTGCTGTTTTTAAGCAGAAGCACTAAATTATTATTTTTGTGGAAAAGATGATATATATAAATATATATATATATATATATATATTTTCTTTTTAGTTTTTTTGTAGTTTTTACCTTTTCTAGTTTTTTTCTTCTTTTGTATTAATGCTAAAGCCAAGGTTCAAACCTGGAGCCTCTCGGACCTAGAACCTGAAACATAACGCTTTACCAACTCAGCTACTTCGGCGTGAATACATTCGTTTTGAGCAGCTTCCTCGGGTGTTGCCATTGTAGGTTCTTCAGTCATTTTACAATTAGAAATTTCTCTTTCAACGGTCTTCTTACAATTAAAAATTTGTCTTTGAACGATATTCTTAAATACCTGTGTCCTGGTCGTCATTTATATTGCCTGTGTCCCGGTCGTCATTTGTGTCCCGGTATCCCAGTCTGTAATTTCTCCTTGAGTGTCCCGGTCGTTATTTATATTCCCTCTGTCCCGGTCGTCATTTGTGTCCCGGTCTGTAATTTCTCTTTGAGTGTTTTTTCTTTTTAGTATTTTTTAGTTTTTTACATTTTTTCTTTTTTCACTTCATGACGACATACAGCTCAATCCTTATAATGACGTCAGTCGACAAACATGACGTCAGTCGACACACAAACATGACGTCAGTCGAGAGACAGACAAAAAACTTATTTATATATATATATATATATATATATATATATATATACTAGCTGTTGGTGGGGCGCCAACACCTAGTTGGTGGGGCGCTTCGTGCCCCCCAAGCCCCCCCGCGCGCGTAAGTCGTTACGCGCCATATTAGTTACGCGCCATTGTAGTTGTGTCCCTGTGTCCCACCTGTGAATATAGATAGATTTATATATGTGTTTCAAACTACGTAAAAATTGCGAATATACAACATTCTTGGCTTTCCCACTACTGGGAGCTTTCCGTTACCAATTGCCAGCAATTGATCTGAAAATGTTTGACCAGAGTCATCGTTTTGCAA
Source organism: Artemia franciscana (assembly GCF_032884065.1). Taxonomy (NCBI): domain Eukaryota; kingdom Metazoa; phylum Arthropoda; class Branchiopoda; order Anostraca; family Artemiidae; genus Artemia; species Artemia franciscana. The sequence continues at coordinate 41,426,169 of NC_088876.1, forward strand.
TCGGACACTCATATTTGTAGTTAATTTTAATATTTTTACGTGTGCCCATAAATTAGAATTTTTCAGGCAAGCATTCATTTCGTCTGCAGGAGTTAAACTACGTAAAAATTGCGAATATACAACATTCTTGGCTTTCCCATTGTCTGTGCAGATACAAAGCCGTATGTACTAATAATGACGTCATATGCAAACGCTCTTTTTACAAACAAACAAACATGCATACACACAACTCGTTTTTATATAGATAGATAGATAGATAGATACAATACAAATTAACTAGATAACTGTGAAAATAGATAGATCTATATATGTGTTTCAAACTACGTAAAAATTGTGAATATACAACATTCTTGGCTTTCCCATTGTCTGCGCATATACAAAGCCGTATGTACAAATAATGACGTCATATGCAAACGCTCTTTTTACAAACAAGCAAACATGCATACACACAACTCGTTTTTATATAGATAGATAGATAGATAGATACAATACAAATTAACTGCGTAAAACTTGCGAATATACAACATACTTTGCTGTCCAATTGTCGCTGCATATAAATAGATTGTCAGGTTTACCGACCCTCGAACATGCAACGTACAATTGGCCATGGGAAAAACAATCAGTATTAAGATCTATACCACATTTTTCTAATGATTGACCTTGAGCTTTGTTAATGGTGATTGCAAATGATAATCAAATTGGGAATTGCAATCTTTTAAATTGAAAAGGCAGATCCGTTGGAATAATGGGAATGCGAGGAATAAGAACAGCCTCACCCTCAAAAGGCCCTGTCAAGATTATGGCCTCTATTAGGTTTTCCATTGTTTTTTTTACGGCAAGTCGCCTGCCATTGCAAAGCTTTGGTGGGTTGATATTTCTTAAAAGTATTATTGGTACGCCTATTTTTAGTTGTAGCACGTGTGGTGGAAACCCTGAAAGATCCACGGAATTTAAAAATTCAGATGGATGAAACTCTAATAAATAGATTGTCAGGTTTACCGACCCTCGAACATGCAACATACAATTGTCCATGGAAAAAACAATCAGTATTAAGATCTATACGACATTTTTCTAATGATTGACCTTGAGCTTTGTTGATGGTGATTGCAGATCCGTTGGAATCATGGGAATGCGAGGAATAAGAACAGCCTCGCCCTCAAAAGGCCCTGTCAAGATTGTGGCCTCTCTTAGGTTTTCCATTGTTTTTTTTTACGGCAAGTCGCGTGCCATTGCAAAGCTTTGGTGGGTTTATGTTACGTAACAATATTATTGGTACGCCTATTTTTAGTTGTAGCACGTGTGGTGGAAACCCTGAAAGATCCACGGAATTTAAAAATTAAGATGGATAATTAACCGCTTCATTTGATTCCAAAACTTTGTCAACTGACTTGTAAAGGACTGCCTGGTCTCGAATCTTGGTCGAAACAATATTGTTGATTTCGTGGAGGTCTATATTTTTGGGTGCAAGATGGCTCGTTCACTTAGCCATTTATAATTTTTATAATTGGTTAGAGTATTCGGAAAAATTGTTTCAATCAATTCATTTTTGGACGTCACTGAATTACAGAATTCAGCAGGTAGTTTTATACGTCAGGAAATTGAGTCTACTGGGAGCTTTCTGTTTCCAATTGCCAGCAATTAATCTGAAAATGTTTGACTAGAGTCATTGTTTTGCAATCGGACACGCATATTTTACTTAATTTTAATGTCTTTACATGTGCCCATAAATTAGAATGTTTCAGGCAAGCATGCATTTCGTCTGCATTGGTTGATCTAGGTATTATAGGCAATGTTTGCCTGAAATCTTCCGCAAGCAATATTGATGAACTGCCAAAGGGTTTCTAATTTCCTCTAGAATCTCGCTATGATTGCTCAAGAGCTTCGAGCGATTTTTTGTGCGCCATTGTGCACTCGTCCCAAATAATAAGTTTGCATTGCTGCAATACGTTACCCATCCCAGATGATTTTGAAATATTGCACGTGGGAGTTTCTGTAGAATGCAAATTCAGAGGCAATTTCAAAGCAGAATGAGCAGTTCTTCCACCAGGTAGCAACGTTGCGGCTATTCTGGACGATGCGATTGCCAACGCTATATCATCTTTTGATCGAATTGATACCAGAATCAGTTTAATGTTTTAAATATCTGTTTTAAGGTTTTTGAATTACTTTAATCTTTTGTCAAAATATATGGAAATATTTATGCAATTTCCAGTTTTTACATTCTTAGTTTCAGTTATCTTTTCTTCTTTATTTTTCAGTTTTATATATGTCTATCTATCTTCTATATATATAAAAATAAGTTGTCTGTCCGTTACGCCAGATTATATCTTATCTATATATAAAAATGAAACAAAACTGAAAAGCAAACTGAAACTAAAAATGTAGAAACTGGGAATTGCATAAACATTTCTATATATTTTGACAATAGATTAAAGTAATTCGAAAACCTTATAACAGATATTTATAAATTTGAGGTTTATTATAGATTGTTGAGTGTTAGCATGCTTGCCACGTAAAATTTTTTCTAACAGTCAATGTTAGAATGAACACTGACAAATTGAAAAACATTGAAAAAGATAGAATGTTACCAAAAAGCAAAACCAGACTTGCGGTTCAAAGAGAAAGGGCCAGATTAAGAATGTGCAATTTACGTCAACGAAGGCGTGTCGAGGAACAACCAGAGCAACGCGAAACCAGACTTGCTTCTGAAAGAGAAAGTAAAAAAAGAAGGCTTGCCGAGGAATCACAAGAACAGCAATAAAAAAGGCTTGCGGCTGATAGAGAAAGTAAGAAAAGAAGTGTGCCGAGGAACCACAAGAGCAACCTGAAAATTATCGCCTGGCATTCAGGTACAGCCCAGTCGAAGATTATAGCTTGAGTAGATGTGTTCAAATCGGGACTATGTCTAAAATTTTTCCCTATTGCAAGGCCTTTAAATTCAATGGTGAAACAATGGGAATGTGTTGCGCCTTAGGAAAAGTTAAACTTCCTCTATTAGCTGCACCACCAGAGCCATTGAAAACTTTGCTTACTTGAACTACGTCAGAATCTAAGCGTTTTTTTTATCACAGATCAGAAAACATAACTCATGTTTCCAAATGACGTCGTTTGGTGCCCAAATCGTAAATCCAGATCAATTTATGCCTACTTTCAAAGTAAAAGGGCAAATTTATCATAAAGCAGGGTCCCTTCTACCATTCTCAGGCAAGAATCATAAATTTTTACAATTGTACTTCATCAGTGATAGAAATTCTGAATTGAATGCACGTTGCGAAATTTCTCCCAACGTTGAAAGGACAATCGTTTCCCAATTGCAACATCTTTTCCACGAAAATAATATTTTAGTGCGTCTGTTCAAAACAGCCATCGATTTGATGCCTACTGATACGCATAAAATTGTTATTTCCGCTGACAAAACGCCTCCTGGCCAACATGTGCGTAGATACAATGCTCCAACTATCGACGAAGTGGCAATCATTATGGTCAGTGATCAGTTTTTACCTCGAGATACTACTCTTCATAAGCAAAACGCTCAGTTGGTAAGAATTGCTGAAACTCATCGATGCTATGATGCCCTACAATATCCTATCATTTTTTGGGATGGAGCCGACGGCTATCACTTTAATATTAAATTGATGAATCCAGCCACAAACAAAGAAATAAATAAGAAATGCAGTGCAATGCATAATTATTCCTATAGACTAATGATTCGGCAGGATGAAGAGAATTATATTTTAAAATTCCGTCAATTGTTTCAACAATATGTCGTTGATATGTATGCAAAAATTGAGTTAGAACGTTTGCTATATATCCGCCTGAATCAGACCAAGCTCCACTCTGAACAATACATTCATTTGCGAGATGCGGTTGTAAATGACGGTAATACCACAAACGTTGGAAAATTAACGATTTTACCTTCGTCATATGCTGGCAGTCCCCGTCATATGCACGAATATGCTCAAGATGCTATTGCGTATGTTCGTCTCTATGGTCGTCCAGATTTATTTATTACATTTACATGTAATCAATCTTGGGACGAGATAAAGCAACTTTTACTTCAAGGACAATCGGCGGTTCATAGACATGACATTACGGCCCGTGTCTTCCGGCAAAAGTTGAAATCACTGATAAAGCACATAGTAAAACTTGAAGTGTTTGGGTCAGTGCGATGCTGGATGTACTCAGTGGAATGGCAAAAACGAGGTTTGCCACACGCACATATACTAATCTGGCTACATAATAAAATTACGTCTAACGAAATTGATGATGTGATTTCCGCTGAAATACCTAATGAAAATGTCGATAAGGGGTTGTATGATATTGTTGTAAAAAATATAAGACACGGACCTTGCGGTGCATTGAACGAAAATTCACCATGCATGGCCAAAGGAAGGTGCACAAAGTAATATCCTCGACTTTTAGTATCCAACACAATTACTGGCAATGATGGTTACCCACAATATAGAAAAAGATCTACTGAAGATGGCGGTAAAACAGCAATAATAAAGAAGCGTAACGGTACCACCATCGAAGCAGATAACAAGTGGGTTGTTCCATATTCCCCAATATTATCAAAAACATTTAATGCACACATAAACGTTGAATACTGTAACTCCGTAAAGTCAATCAAATACATATGTAAATACGTCAACAAAGGCAGTGACATGGCAGTTTTTGGCTTGCAGTCCGAAATCAAAGATATCGACGAAATCGTACAATATCAGGCTGGAAGATACATAAGCAGTAATGAAGCTGTTTGGCGAATTCTTTCATTTCCGATACATGAACGTAGTCCAGCTGTTGTTCACTTAGCGGTACATTTGCAGAATGGTCAACGTGTTTATTTCTCAGACATCAACGTGCAACAAAGAGCCCTGAATCTACCGGATACAAAGTTAACTGCTTTTTTTTCGCTATGCAAAAATGATTCTTTTGCAAAAAACTGCTGTATACTGAAGTGCCTTCGAATTGCACGTGGAATACTAAAAATAAAGTTTTTGAACGTCGAAAAAAGGGTAAGTCAATCGACGGCCAACCTACCATCTTCAAAGATACCACGATAGGAAGACTCTACACCGTTCACCCCAATCAACATGAATGCTTCTTTCTACGCCTGCTTTTGGTGAATGTACCCGGTCTGACGTCCTTTGAGTATTTGAGAACTGTAAACGGTACTATACATGACACTTACCGTAGTGCATGCCAAGCTCTGAATTTATTGGAGAATGACCAACACTGGAATCCTCTGGATTCCTAGTCATCCTAACATGGAGTGATAGAAAAATGAAAAAATAAATTGCTTCGCCATTCCTCGAATCTCAAATATAGTTACAACCCTTAGAATCCCCTGAATTCCTAGTCATCCTGGAATTTTTCAATATTAGATTCGAAAGAGAACTTCAAATCCAATCTGCTACGGTAACTATTATTATATATTGTATTATTGAATATGTGATTAACATGGAGTGATAGAGAAAATGAAAAAAAAAATCGCAATTCATCGAATCTCAAATATAGTTACAACCCTAAGAATCCTTTGGATGGATTACCGCAGAGTGACTTGAACTCGCATCCTCCGAATTCGAAAGAGAACTTCAAAGCTAATCTGCTGCGGTAACTATCATTATATATTCTATTATTGAATATGTGATTAACATGGAGTGATAGAGAAAATGAAAAAAAATCGTAATTCATCGAATCTCAAATATAGTTACAACCCTTAGAATCCCCTGAATTCCTAGTCATCCTGGAATTTTTCAATATTAGATTCGAAAGAGAACTTCTAACTATTAACTATTTTATCTAACTACTAGCTGTTGGGGTGGCGCTTCGCGCCACCCCAACACCTAGTTGGTGGGGGCGCTTCGCCCCCCCCCCAAGCCCCCCCGCGCGCGTAAGTCGTTACGCGCCATATTAGTTACGCGCCATTGTAGTTGTGTCCCTATGTCCCACCTGTGAATATAGATAGATATATATATATATATATATATATATATATATATATATATATATATATATATATATATATATATATATATATATATATATATATATATATATATATATATATATATATATATATATATATATATATATATATATATGGTTTTAACTACGTAAAACTTGCGAATATACAACATTCTTTGCTGTCCCATTGTCTTTGCATATAAATAGATTGTCAGGTTTACCGACTCTTGAACATGCAACATATAATGGTCCATGGGAAAACAATCTGTATTCAGATCTATACCTCATGATTCTAATGATTGCCCTTGAGCTTGTTGATGGTGATTGCTAATCGACCATTCCCTGTCCCGGTGTCCCGGTCGTCATTTATATCCCCCTGTTTCCCCCGGTGTCCCCGTTGTAGTTGTGTCCCTGTGTCCCGGTCGTCATTTATATTCCTTGTGTCCCGGTCGTCATTTGTATCCCGGTGTCCCGGTCTGTATATACATTCGTTTTTTAGTTTTGTTTTTCTCCTTTATTTTTTTCCTTTTTTTTTCTTTTTTAGTTTATTTAGATTTTTAGATTTTTTAGTTTTTTTTATTAGTTTTTAGTTTTTTTTCTTTTTAGTTTTTTTGTAGTTTTTACCTTCTTTTTAGTTTTGTTAATTTTTTTTTTACTTATTTCCTGGTCGTCATTTATACTCCCTGTGTCCCGGTGCTTTGTTGATTGCTAATCGAACATTCCTTTTGTCCTGGTCGCTTTCTCTTTGAGTGTCGTCATTTATTTTTTTATTTTTTAGTTCTTTTAGTTTTTACCTTTTTTAGTTTTTTTTTAGTTTTTTAGATGAAAATTTTTTTTAGTTTTTTCCTTTTTTTCTTTTTAGTTTTTTATTGGTTTTTACCTTTATTTTAGCTTATTTTTCAGTTTTTTCCTTATTTTTAGTTTTTTTTTATTTTTTTTTTTTTAGTTTTTTACCTTTTTTTAGTTTTTTTAGTTTTTTTAGTTTTTTAGCTTTTTTCTTTTTTTATTAGTTTTTAGTTTTTTTTGTAGTTTTTGCCTTTTTTTAGTTTTTTCAGTTTTTTTTTAGTTTTTTTATTGGTTTTTACCTTTATTTTAGCTTATTTTTCAGTTTTTTCCTTTTTTTTAGTTTTTTTAGTTTTTAGTTTTTTTAGTTTTTTACCTTTTTTTAGTTTTTTTAGTTTTTTTTTTAGTTTTTTAGCTTTTTTATTTTTTTTATTAGTTTTTAGTTTTTTTTGTAGTTTTTGCCTTTTTTTAGTTTTTTTAGTTTTTTAGCATTTTTATTAGTTTTTAGTTTTTTTTGTAGTTTTTGCCTTTTTTCAGTTTTTTTCTTTTTAGTTTTTTTGTAGTTTTTACCTTCTTTTTAGTTTTGTTAGTTTTTTTTTTTACTTATGTCCTGGTCGTCATTTATACTCCCTCTGTCCCGGTGCTTTGTTGATTGCTAATCGAACATTCCTTTTGTCCTGGTCGCTTTCTCTTTGAGTGTCGTCATTTATTTTATTCTTTTTTAGTTCTTTTAGTTTTTACCTTTTTTAGTTTTTTTTAGTTTTTTAGATGAAAATTTTTTTTAGTTTTTTCCTTTTTTTCTTTTTAGTTTTTTATTGGTTTTTACCTTTATTTTAGCTTATTTTTCAGTTTTTTTCTTTTTTTTAGTTTTTTTTATTTTTTATTTTTTTTAGTTTTTTTAGTTTTTTTAGTTTTTTAGCTTTTTTACTTTTTTATTAGTTTTTAGTTTTTTTGTAGTTTTTGCCTTTTTTTAGTTTTTTCAGTTTTTTTTTTAGTTTTTTATTGGTTTTTACCTTTGTTTTAGCTTATTTTTCAGTTTTTTCCCTTTTTTTAGTTTTTTTTAGTTTTTAGTTTTTTTAGTTTTTTACCTTTTTTTAGTTTTTTTAGTTTTTTAAGTTTTTTAGCTTTTTTATTTTTTTATTAGTTTTTAGTTTTTTTTGTAGTTTTTGCCTTTTTTTAGTTTTTTAGTTTTTTAGCTTTTTATTAGTTTTTAGTTTTTTTTGTAGTTTTTGCCTTTTTTTAGTTTTTTAGTTTTTTAGCTTTTTTATTTTTTTTATTAGTTTTTATTTTTTTTTTGTAGTTTTTGCCTTTTTTTAGTTTTTTCAGTTTTGACGTCACCTGATCCAGTTTTTTCAGGTGACGTCACCTGATCCACAGATCCACACACAGACAACTTATATATATATATATATATATATATATATATATATATATATATATATATATATATATATACTAGCTGTTGGGGTGGCGCTTCGCGCCACCCCAACACCTAGTTGGTGGGGGCGCTTCGCGCCCCCCCAAGCCCCCCCGCGTGCGTAAGTCGTTACGCGCCATAATAGTTACGCGCCATTGTAGTTGTGTCCCTATGTCCCACCTGTGAATATAGATATATATATATATATATGGTTTTAACTACGTAAAACTTGCGAATATACAACATTCTTTGCTGTCCCATTGTCTTTGCATATAAATAGATTGTCAGGTTTACCGACTCTTGAACATGCAACATATAATGGTCCATGGGAAAACAATCTGTATTCAGATCTATACCTCATGATTCTAATGATTGCCCTTGAGCTTTGTTGATGGTGATTGCTAATCGACCATTCCCTGTCCCGGTGTCCCGGTCGTCATTTACATCCCCCTGTTTCCCCCGGTGTCCCCGTTGTAGTTGTGTCTCTGTGTCCCGGTCGTCATTTATATTCCCTGTGTCCCGGGTCCCGGTCATCATTTGTATCCCGGTGTCCCGGTCTGTATATACATTCGTTTTTTAGTTTTGTTTTTCTCCTTTATTTTTTTCCTTTTTTTCTTTTTTAGCTTATTTAGATTTTTAGATTTTTTAGTTTTTTTTATTAGTTTTTAGTTTTTATTTCTTTTAGTTTTTTTGTCCCGGTCGTCATTTATATCCCCCTGTTTCCCCCGGTGTCCCCGTTGTAGTTGTGTCCCTGTGTCCCGGTCGTTATTTATATTCCCTGTGTTCCGGTCGTCATTTGTATCCCGGTGTACCGGTCTGTATATACATTCGTTTTTTAGTTTTGTTTTTTCTCCTTTATTTTTTTCCTTTTTTTTCTTTTTTAGTTTATTTAGATTTTTAGATTTTTTAGTTTTTTTATTAGTTTTTACCTTCTTTTTAGTTTTGTTAATTTTTTTTTTACTTGTGTCCTGGTCGTCATTTATACTCCCTGTGTCCCGGTGCTTTGTTGATTGCTAATCGAACATTCCTTTTGTCCTGGTCGCTTTCTCTTTGAGTGTCGTCATTTATTTTTTCTTTTTTAGTTCTTTTAGTTTTTACCTTTTTTAGTTTTTTTTTAGTTTTTAGTTTTTTTAGTTTTTTACCTTTTTTTAGTTTTTTTAGTTTTTTTAGTTTTTTAGCTTTTTTATTTTTTTTATTAGTTTTTAGTTTTTTTGTAGTTTTTGCCTTTTTTTTAGTTTTTTTAGTTTTTTAGCTTTTTTATTAGTTTTTAGTTTTTTTTGTAGTTTTTGCCTTTTTTTAGTTTTTTTAGTTTTTTAGCTTTTTTATTTTTTTTATTAGTTTTTAGTTTTTTTTGTAGTTTTTGCCTTTTTTTAGTTTTTTCAGTTTTGACGTCACCTGATCCAGTTTTTTCAGGTGACGTCACCTGATCCACGATCCACAGATCCACAGTACCTTTTTTTAGTTTTTTTTAGTTTTTTTAGTTTTTTAGCTTTTTTATTTTTTTTATTAGTTTTTAGTTTTTTTGTAGTTTTTGCCTTTTTTTTAGTTTTTTTAGTTTTTTAGCTTTTTTATTAGTTTTAGTTTTTTTTGTAGTTTTTGCCTTTTTTAGTTTTTTAGCTTTTTTATTTTTTTATTAGTTTTTAGTTTTTTTTTGTAGTTTTTGCCTTTTTTTAGTTTTTTCAGTTTTGACGTCACCTGATCCAGTTTTTTCAGGTGACGTCACCTGATCCACGATCCACAGATCCACAGACAACTTATTTTTATATATATAGATAGTTTTTTTTTTTTACTTATGTCCTGGTCGTCATTTATACTCCCTGTGTCCCGGTGCTTTGTTGATTGCTAATCGAACATTCCTTTTGTCCTGGTCGCTTTCTCTTTGAGTGTCGTCATTTATTTTTTTCTTTTTTAGTTCTTTTAGTTTTTACCTTTTTTAGTTTTTTTTTAGTTTTTAGTTTTTTTAGTTTTTTACCTTTTTTTAGTTTTTTTAGTTTTTTTAGTTTTTTAGCTTTTTTATTTTTTTTATTAGTTTTTAGTTTTTTTGTAGTTTTTGCCTTTTTTTTAGTTTTTTTAGTTTTTAGCTTTTTTATTAGTTTTTAGTTTTTTTTGTAGTTTTTGCCTTTTTTTAGTTTTTTTAGTTTTTTAGCTTTTTTATTTTTTTTATTAGTTTTTAGTTTTTTTTGTAGTTTTTGCCTTTTTTTAGTTTTTTCAGTTTTGACGTCACCTGATCCAGTTTTTTCAGGTGACGTCACCTGATCCACGATCCACAGATCCACAGTACCTTTTTTTAGTTTTTTTTAGTTTTTTTAGTTTTTTAGCTTTTTTATTTTTTTTATTAGTTTTTAGTTTTTTTGTAGTTTTTGCCTTTTTTTTAGTTTTTTTAGTTTTTTAGCTTTTTTATTAGTTTTTAGTTTTTTTTGTAGTTTTTGCCTTTTTTTAGTTTTTTTAGTTTTTTAGCTTTTTTATTTTTTTTATTAGTTTTTAGTTTTTTTTTGTAGTTTTTGCCTTTTTTTAGTTTTTTCAGTTTTGACGTCACCTGATCCAGTTTTTTCAGGTGACGTCACCTGATCCACGATCCACAGATCCACAGACAACTTATTTTTATATATATAGATAGTTTTTTTTTTTTACTTATGTCCTGGTCGTCATTTATACTCCCTGTGTCCCGGTGCTTTGTTGATTGCTAATCGAACATTCCTTTTGTCCTGGTCGCTTTCTCTTTGAGTGTCGTCATTTATTAGTTTTTTCCTTTTTTTTAGTTTTTTATTGGTTTTTACCTTTATTTTAGCTTATTTTTCAGTTTTTTCCTTTTTTTTAGTTTTTTTTTATTTTTTATTTTTTTTAGTTTTTTACCTTTTTTTAGTTTTTTTAGTTTTTTTAGTTTTTTAGCTTTTTTACTTTTTTTATTAGTTTTTAGTTTTTTTTTTGTAGTTTTTGCCTTTTTTTAGTTTTTTCAGTTTTTTTTTTAGTTTTTTATTGGTTTTTACCTTTATAGTTTTTTAGTTTTTTAGCTTTTTTATTTTTTTTTATTAGTTTTTAGTTTTTTTTGTAGTTTTTGCCTTTTTTTAGTTTTTTCAGTTTTGACGTCACCTAATCCAGTTTTTTCAGGTGACGTCACCTGACACATCCATCCATCCATCCACAGACAGACAACTTATTTTTATATATATAGATAGATACTAGCTGTTGGGGTGGCGCTTCGCGCCACCCCAACACCTAGTTGGTGGGGGCGCTTCGCGCCCCCCCAAGCCCCCCCCGCGCGCGTAAGTCGTTACGCGCCATAATAGTTACGCGCCATTGTAGTTGTGTCCCTATGTCCCACCTGTGAATATAGATATATATATATATGGTTTTAACTACGTAAAACTTGCGAATATACAACATTCTTTGCTGTCCCATTGTCTTTGCATATAAATAGATTGTCAGGTTATCCCCCTGTTTCCCCCGGTGTCCCCGTTGTAGTTGTGTCCCTGTGTCCCGGTCGTCATTTATATTCCCTGTGTCCCGGGTCCTGGTCATCATTTGTATCCCGGTGTCCCGGTCTGTATATACATTCGTTTTTTAGTTTTGTTTTTCTCCTTTATTTTTTTCCTTTTTTTTTCTTTTTTAGTTTATTTAGATTTTTAGATTTTTTAGTTTTTTTATTAGTTTTTAGTTTTTTTTTCTTTTTAGTTTTTTTGTAGTTTTTACCTTCTTTTTAGTTTTGTTAATTTTTTTTTTTTACTTGTGTCCTGGTCGTCATTTATACTCCCTGTGTCCCGGTGCTTTGTTGATTGCTAATCGAACATTCCTTTTGTCCTGGTCGCTTTCTCTTTGAGTGTCGTCATTTATTTTTTTCTTTTTTAGTTCTTTTAGTTTTTACCTTTTTTAGTTTTTTTTTAGTTTTTAGTTTTTTTAGTTTTTTACCTTTTTTTAGTTTTTTTAGTTTTTTAGCTTTTTTATTTTTTTTATTAGTTTTTAGTTTTTTTGTAGTTTTTGCCTTTTTTTTTAGTTTTTTGTCCTGGTCGCTTTCTCTTTGAGTGTCGTCATTTATTAGTTTTTTCCTTTTTTTTTTAGTTTTTTATTGGTTTTTACCTTTATTTTAGCTTATTTTTCAGTTTTTTCCTTTTTTTTAGTTTTTTTTTATTTTTTATTTTTTTTAGTTTTTTACATTTTTTTAGTTTTTTTTAGTTTTTTTAGTTTTTTAGCTTTTTTACTTTTTTTATTATGTTTTTGCCTTTTTTTAGTATTTTCAGTTTTTTTTTTAGTTTTTTATTGGTTTTTACCTTTATAGTTTTTTTAGTTTTTTAGCTTTTTTATTTTTTTTATTAGTTTTTAGTTTTTTTTGTAGTTTTTGCCTTTTTTAGTTTTTTCAGTTTTGACGTCACCTGATCCAGTTTTTTCAGGTGACGTCACCTGACACATCCATCCACACATCCACAGACAGACAGACAACTTATTTTTATATATATAGATATAGATATGGTTTTAACTACGTAAAACTTGCGAATATACAACATTCTTTGCTGTCCCATTGTCTTTGCATATAAATAGATTGTCAGGTTTACCGACTCTTGAACATGCAACATATAATGGTCCATGGGAAAACAATCTGTATTCAGATCTATACCTCATGATTCTAATGATTGCCCTTGAGCTTTGTTGATGGTGATTGCTAATCGACCATTCCCTGTCCCGGTGTCCCGGTCGTCATTTACATCCCCCTGTTTTTCCCGGTGTCCCCGTTGTAGTTGTGTCCCTGTGTCCCGGTCGTCATTTATATTCCCTGTGTCCCGGGTCCCGGTCATCATTTGTATCCCGGTGTCCCGGTCTGTATATACATTCGTTTTTTAGTTTTTTTGTCCCGGTCGTCATTTATATCCCCCTGTTTCCCCCGGTGTCCCCGTTGTAGTTGTGTCCCTGTGTCCCGGTCGTTATTTATATTCCCTGTGTCCCGGTCGTCATTTGTATCCCGGTGTACCGGTCTGTATATACATTCGTTTTTTAGTTTTGTTTTTCTCCTTTATTTTTTTCCTTTTTTTTTCTTTTTTAGTTTATTTAGATTTTTAGATTTTTTAGTTTTTTTATTAGTTTTTAGTTTTTTTTTCTTTTTAGTTTTTTTGTAGTTTTTACCTTCTTTTTAGTTTTGTTAATTTTTTTTTTTACTTGTGTCCTGGTCGTCATTTATACTCCCTGTGTCCCGGTGCTTTGTTGATTGCTAATCGAACATTCCTTTTGTCCTGGTCGCTCATTTATACTCCCTGTGTCCCGGTGCTTTGTTGATTGCTAATCGAACATTCCTTTTGTCCTGGTCGCTTTCTCTTTGAGTGTCGTCATTTATTAGTTTTTTCCTTTTTTTTTTAGTTTTTTATTGGTTTTTACCTTTATTTTAGCTTATTTTTCAGTTTTTTTCCTTTTTTTTAGTTTTTTTTTATTTTTTATTTTTTTTAGTTTTTTACCTTTTTTTAGTTTTTTTAGTTTTTTTAGTTTTTTAGCTTTTTTACTTTTTTTATTAGTTTTTAGTTTTTTTTTGTAGTTTTTGCCTTTTTTTAGTTTTTTCAGTTTTTTTTTTAGTTTTTTATTGGTTTTTACCTTTATAGTTTTTTTAGTTTTTTAGCTTTTTTATTTTTTTTATTAGTTTTTAGTTTTTTTTGTAGTTTTTGCCTTTTTTTAGTTTTTTCAGTTTTGACGTCACCTAATCCAGTTTTTTCAGGTGACGTCACCTGACACATCCATCCATCCATCCACAGACAGACAACTTATTTTTATATATATAGATATATATATATATATATATATATATATATATATATATATATATATATACTAGCTGTTGGGGTGGCGCTTCGCGCCACCCCAACACCTAGTTGGTGGGGGCGCTTCGCGCCCCCCCCAAGCCCCCCCGCGCGCGTAAGTCGTTACGCGCCATAATAGTTACGCGCCATTGTAGTTGTGTCCCTATGTCCCACCTGTGAATATAGATAGATATATATATATATGGTTTTAACTACGTAAAACTTGCGAATATACAACATTCTTTGCTGTCCCATTGTCTTTGCATATAAATAGATTGTCAGGTTTACCGACTTTTGAACATGCAACATATAATGGTCCATGGGAAAACAATCTGTATTCAGATCTATACCTCATGATTCTAATGATTGCCCTTGAGCTTTGTTGATGGTGATTGCTAATCGACCATTCCCTGTCCCGGTGTCCCGGTCGTCATTTACATCCCCCTGTTTCCTCCGGTGTCCCCGTTGTAGTTGTGTCCCTGTGTCCTGGTCGTCATTTATATTCCCTGTGTCCCGGTCGTCATTTGTATCCCGGTGTCCCGGTCTGTATATACATTCGTTTTTTAGTTTTGTTTTTCTCCTTTATTTTTTTCCTTTTTTTTTCTTTTTTAGCTTATTTAGATTTTTAGATTTTTTAGTTTTTTTATTAGTTTTTAGTTTTTTTTTCTTTTTAGTTTTTTTGTCCCGGTCGTCATTTATATCCCCCTGTTTCCCCCGGTGTCCCCGTTGTAGTTGTGTCCCTGTGTCCCGGTCGTCATTTATATTCCCTGTGTCCCGGTCGTCATTTTTTTAGTTTTTTTTAGTTTTTTAGCTTTTTTACTTTTTTTATTAGTTTTTAGTTTTTTTGTAGTTTTTGCCTTTTTTTAGTTTTTTCAGTTTTTTTTTTAGTTTTTTATTGGTTTTTACCTTTATTTTAGCTTATTTTTCAGTTTTTTCCTTTTTTTTAGTTTTTTTTAGTTTTTAGTTTTTTTAGTTTTTTACCTTTTTTTAGTTTTTTTAGTTTTTTTAGTTTTTTAGCTTTTTTATTTTTTTTTATTAGTTTTTAGTTTTTTTTGTAGTTTTTGCCTTTTTTTTAGTTTTTTTAGTTTTTTAGCTTTTTTATTAGTTTTTAGTTTTTTTTGTAGTTTTTGCCTTTTTTTAGTTTGACAACTTATTTTTATATATATAGATAGTTTTTTTTTTTTTACTTATGTCCTGGTCGTCATTTATACTCCCTGTGTCCCGGTGCTTTGTTGATTGCTAATCGAACATTCCTTTTGTCCTGGTCGCTTTCTCTTTGAGTGTCGTCATTTATTAGTTTTTTCCTTTTTTCTTTTTAGTTTTTTATTGGTTTTTACCTTTATTTTAGCTTATTTTTCAGTTTTTTCCTTTTTTTTAGTTTTTTTTATTTTTTATTTTTTTTAGTTTTTTACCTTTTTTTAGTTTTTTTAGTTTTTTTAGTTTTTTAGCTTTTTTACTTTTTTTATTAGTTTTTAGTTTTTTTTTGTAGTTTTTGCCTTTTTTTAGTTTTTTCAGTTTTTTTTTTAGTTTTTTATTGGTTTTTACCTTTATAGTTTTTTTAGTTTTTTAGCTTTTTTATTTTTTTTATTAGTTTTTAGTTTTTTTTGTAGTTTTTGCCTTTTTTTAGTTTTTTCAGTTTTGACGTCACCTGATCCAGTTTTTTCAGGTGACGTCACCTGACACATCCATCCACACATCCACAGACAGACAGACAACTTATTTTTATATATATAGAAGATATATATATATATATATATATAGATTTAACTACGTAAGACTTGCGAATATACAACATTCTTTGCTGTCCTATTGTCTGTCCATATAAATAGATTGTCAGGTTTACCAACTCTTGAACATGCAACATAATAATTGGCCATGGGAAAACAATCCGTATTCATATCTATACCGCATTTTTCTAACGATTGCCCTTGAGCTTTGTTGATGGTGATTGCTAATCGAACATTCCCTGTGTCCCCGTCGTCATTTATATATCCCCCTGTGCCCCCGGCGTCCCCGTTGTAGTTGTGTCCCTGTGTCCAGGTATCCCAGTCTGTAATTTCTCTTTGAGCGTCCCGGTCGTCATTATATTCTCTCTGTCCCGGTGTCCCGGTCGTCGTTTTTGTCCCGGTGTCACGGTCTGTAGTGTCATCTTATAATGACGTCATATACAAAGCCTTATATACTTATAATGACGTCAAATGCAAACCCACAAACAAACAAACATGCATATATACAACTTATTTATATATATATAGATACAGTTTCCTTTTTTTTTTTTTTTTTTTGTTTTTTAGCTTTTTCTTTTCTTAGTTTTTTCCTTTTTTAGTTTTCTTTTTTTTAGTTTCTTCTGTTTATTGATTTGTTTTCTTTAGTTTGTCAATGTTCATTCTAACATTGACGGTTGGAAAAATCTTTACGTGCCAAGCATGCTAAAGCTCCAACAATTTATAATAATTTTGGGTATCTGTTTTAAGGTTTTCGAATTACTTTAATCTATTGTCAAAATATATTGAAATATTTGTGCAATTCCCAGTTTATTTTTATTTTTTTTTTTAGTTCTTTAGCTTTTTTTAGTTTTTTTTTTAGTTTTTTATCTTTTTTATTTTTTTACGTTTTTTCTTTTTAGGTTTTTTTCTTTTTTTAATTTTTTTAATTTTTAATTTTTTTTAGTTTTTTATTTTCAGTTTTTTTTTAGTTTTTTACCATTTTTCTTTTTTCGAATTACTTTAATCTATTGTCAAAATATTTCGAAATATTTATGCAATTTCCAGTTTTTACATTCTAGTTTGTTTTCTTTTATATATAGAAGATAATCTGGCGTAACGGACAGACAACTTATTTTTATATATATAGATTATTATATATCGTATTATTGAATATGTGATTCAGATGGAGTGATAGAGAAAATGAAAAAATCGCAATTCATCAAATCTCAAATATAGTTACAACCCTAAGAATCCTCTGGATGGATTACCGCAGAGTGACTTGAACGCGCATCCTCCAAATTCGAAAGAGAGCTTCAAATCAAATCTGCAGCGGTAACTATTATTATATATCGTATTATTGAATATGTGATTAACATGGAGTGATAGAGAAAATGAAAAAAAATCGCAATTCATCAAATCTCAAATATAGTTACAACCCTAAGAATACTCTGGATGGATTACCGCAGAGTGACTTGAACTCGCATCCTCCGAATTCGAATAAGAACTTCAAATCCAATCTGCTGCGGTAACTATTATTATATATATTGTATTATTGAATATGTGAACAACATGGAGTGATAGAGAAAATGAAAAAAAATCGTAATTCATCGAATCTAATATATAGTTTCAAACCTAAGAATGCTTTGGATGGATTACCGCAGAGTGACTTGAACTCGCATCCTCCAAATTCGAAAAAGAGCTTCAAATCCAATCTGCTGCGGTAACTATTATTATATATCGTATTATTGAATATATGATTAACATGGAGTGATAGAGAAAATGAAAAAAATCGCAATTCATAAAATCTCAAATATAGTTACAACCCTAAGAATCCTCTGGATGGATTACCGCAGAGTGACTTGAACTCGCATCCTCCAAATTCGAAAGAGAACTTCAAAGCTAATCTGCTGCGGTAACTATCATTACATATTCTATTATTGAATATGTGATTAACATGGAGTGATAGAGAAAATGAAAAAAAAATCGCAATTCATCGAATCTAAAATATAGTTTCAAACCTAAGAATGCTTTGGATGGATTACTACAGAGTGACTTGAACTCGCATCCTCCAAATTCGAAAGAGAGCTTCAAATCTAATCTGCTGCGATAACTATTTTTATATATTCTATTATTGAATGTGTGATTAACATGGAGTGATAGAGAAAATGAAAAAATCGCAATTCATCGAATCTAAAATATAGTTTCAAACCTAAGAATGCTTAGGATGGATTACCGCAGAGTGACTTGAACTCGCATCCTCCAAATTCGAAAGAGAGCTTCAAATCCAATCTGCTGTAGTAACTATTATTATATATCGTATTATTGAATATGTGATTAACATGGAGTGATAGAGAAAATGAAAAAAAATCGCAATTCATCAAATCTCAAATATAGTTACAACCCTAAGAATCCTCTGGATGGATTACCGCAGAGTGACTTGAACTCGCATCCTCCGAATTCGAAAGAGAACTTCAAAGCTAATCTGCTGCGGTAACTATCATTATATATTCTATTATTGAATATGTGATTAACATGGAGTGATAGAGAAAATGAAAATAAAATCGCAATTCATCGAATCTAAAGTATAGTTTCAAACCTAAGAATGCTTTGGATGGATTACCGCAGAGTGACTTGAACTCGCATCCTCCAAATTCGAAAGAGAGCTTCAAATCCAATCTGCTGCGGTAACTGTTATTATATATCGTATTATTGAATATGTGATTAACATGGAGTGATAGAGAAAATGAAAAAAAATCGTAATTCATCAAATCTCAAAGATAGTTACAACCCTAAGAATCCTCTGGATGGCTTACCGCAGAGTGACTTGAACTCGCATCCTCCAAATTCGAAAGAGAGCTTCAAATCCAATCTGCTGCGGTAACTATTATTATATATCGTATTATTGAATATGTGATTAACATGGAGTGATAGAGAAAATGAAAAAAAATCGCAATTCATCAAATCTCAAATATAGTTACAACCCTAAGAATCCTCTGGATGGATTACCGCAGAGTGACTTGAACTCGCATCCTCCAAATTCGAAAGAGAGCTTCAAATCCAATCTGCTGCGGTAACTATTATTATATATCGTATTATTGAATATGTGATTAACATGGAGTGATAGAGAAAATGAAAAAAAATCGCAATTCATCAAATCTCAAATATAGTTGCAACCCTAAGAATCCTCTGGATGGATTACCGCAGAGTGACTTGAACTCGCATCCTCCGAATTCGAAAGAGAACTTCAAAGCTAATCTGCTGCGGTAACTATCATTACATATTCTATTATTGAATATGTGATTAACATGGAGTGATAGAGAAAATGAAAAAAAAATCGCAATTCATCGAATCTAAAATATAGTTTCAAACCTAAGAATGCTTTGGATGGATTACTACAGAGTGACTTGAACTCGCATCCTCCAAATTCGAAAGAGAGCTTCAAATCTAATCTGCTGCGGTAACTATTTTTATATATTCTATTATTGAATGTGTGATTAACATGGAGTGATAGAGAAAATGAAAAAAATCGCAATTCATCGAATCTAAAATATAGTTTCAAACCTAAGAATGCTTTGGATGGATTACCGCAGAGTGACTTGAACTCGCATCCTCCGAATTCGAAAGAGAGGTTCAAATCCAATCTGCTGCGGTAACAATTATTATATATCGTATTATTGAATATGTAATTAACACGGAGTGATAGAGAAAATGAAAAAAAAATTGCAATTCATCAAATCTCAAATATAGTTACAACCCTAAGAATCCTCTGGATGGATTACCGCAGAGTGACTTGAACTCGCATCCTCCGAATTCGAAAGAGAACTTCAAAGCTAATCTGCTGCAGTAACTATCATTATATATTGTATTATTGAATATGTGATTAATTCTAATTAAGCGGTCCTTATCTTTCAGGAGTTGTACTTAAAAAATGTGGTTTCTTAGTAACATCTTACTATTAATAATTATCGAAATAAAAGTTGTAATATCTGAGTTAACTAAAAATTAAATGTTTTTATCACTAGATAGTTTTTTTAAAGCCTGTTTTTAAAACCTTATATAGATATGGACCATGACTCTCTCTTCAGTAAGTTGCTGCTACTGCTGCAATGATGACAGCAGGGACTATGAATGATCTATATTACTTTTTTCATTTCTATGTGCGCTAAAATTGATGATTGAGCTCCCCATCGCTAGATAACTTTAAAGTTAATAGGAAATTAGAAAGATACAGTTCTTCTATTCTTTCCAAAAAACATCCAATTAGGTATCATGGCACCAATTTAAATTTTACCATTAGCTCAAATAAACAACCTATGAATATATTACATAAAGAAACTATTTTTTTTAACTGGAAGTAAGGAGCGACATTAAAACTTAAAACGAACAGAAATTACTCCGTATATGAAATTGGTTGTCCCCTCCACAATGCCTCGCTCTTTACGCTAAAGCTTTTAATTGTTTTAAAAAGCAGAATTGTGGCAAAGAGTCAAAATTTAGCGTAAAGAGCGAGGGATTGCAGAGGGGACAACCCATTTCATATACGGAGTAATTGCTATTCGTTTTAAGTTTTAATGTCGATCTTTACTTTCAGTTAAAAAAACTAGTTTTCTTATGTAATTTCTGAACATTTTTGAATTAATGCATGTTTGATTTTGGCTCTCCACAAATAAATTGTTAAAATGAAATTTGCATATTAATTCCTTTTGTGGCTAAATGGCTTTCTCTTAGTTTTGATCAGACGATTTTGAGAAGTAAGGGATGGGGTCGGAGGCCTAGTTGCCATGCAATTTTTCGGTTACATAAAAAGGCAACTATAAATTTTAATTTTTAACAAATTTTTTTATTAGTAAAAAATATACGTAACTTAAAAATTAACTTATGTAACAAACTTTTTATATTCTTTAATTTTTATTATGTATATGAGGGGGTTTGTACCCTCGTTAATACCTCGTTCTTTACACTAAATCGTAAGTTTTGTCCCAATTCTTTAAGAATGACCCCCGAATCAGAAAGGCCGTAGAATAAATAGTTGAAATTACTAAAAATACTATAGCATAAAGAGCGAGGTATTTATCTCCTCCTAAATACCTCGCTCTTTATGCTAAAGTATTTTTATAACCCCTCATATGCGTAATAATTTCTGTTCATTTTAAGTTTCAGTGCTACTCTTTACTTTCAATTGAAAAAACTTTTCCATGTTTATTTTTTCATTGTTTTTTTTTATAGTAATTTTAGAAAATCCTGCGCCCTTTTCATTGAGTTTCTGTTCCCCCATGACATATTTGTCCAAGGAAAGATCCTCCCACATAGCCCGCTCCCCTAAACCCCAACCACAAAACCAAAAAAAAATCCCCTGAAAACGACTGTACACTTCCCAATAACCATTATTATATGTAAACACTGGTCGAAGTTTGTAACTTGCAGCCCCTCCCCCAGGGACTGTGGCGGAGTAAGTCATTCCCAAAGACATAGTTACTATGGTTTTTGACTATGCGAAACAAAATGGCTATCTCAAAATTTTGGTCTATTGACTTTGGAGAAAAAAGAGCGTGGGAGGGGGCCTAGGTGTCCTCCAATTTTTTGGTCACTTAAAAAGGGCACTAGAATTTTTCATTTCCGTTTGAATGAGCCCTCTAGCGACATTTTAGGACCACCTGGTCGATACGATGACCCCCTGGGGAAAAGAAAAAAAAACAAATAAACACGCACCCGTGATTTTTTCTTCTGGCAAAAAATACGAAATTCCACATTTTTGTAGTTAGGAGCTTGAAAATTTTGCTACAGGGTTCTCTGATACGCCGAATGCGATGGTGTGAAAAACTCTGTGACTTTTAGGGGGTGTTTTCCCCTATTTTCTAAAATAAGGCAAATTTTCAGGCTCGCAACTTTTGATGACAAAGACTAAATTTGATGAAACTTATATATCTAAAATCAGCATGAAAATCTGATTCTTTTGATGTATATTTTAGCATCAAAATTCCGTTTTTTAGAGTTTCGTTTACTATTGAGCCGGGTCGCTCCTTACTACAGTTCGTTACCACGAACTGTTTGACAACAAACACTTAATATGTAACTTAACACTATGTTTGTTGTTGAAGGCGTGTGAATCAAATTGAAAATCAAAAGAACCCGCCGTTAAACACTTTTAAAATAAATCATATCAAATTTTGATATGTGCTTCATATCAATACAAAATATTATAGTAGTTCATAAGAAGGATCTAGGATCTTTGTGGCCAGTCTGCCCAGAGATTTATCTACTTAAATCTTGTGTCCATGCAGTCATTCTCCCAGCTATTGATGTGTCCTGTGAATGTAAAACTTTCGATATGAATACAGAGCTCTAGAAACCCAACTACCAAATATAAGGGTCAATTTTATCCTTTCCAGAATTGAAAGAACGTTCAAACTTTTCATTCATTTTTGAAAGAAACAGAGAAATTGTGTTTAACAGTGTATTGGGACTGATGCATGACTGAAAGTCCCCTGAACTCACAGGCGAACGGAGAGACCTATAGTTTTCCAAGTGTATGGGTAAACGGTACTGGTAAACGAAAGAAGTATCTATGACTTTCTTTTTGGACAAATACTTGTTCCTCCGAATTCGAAAAAGAACTTCAAAGCTAATCTGCTGCGGTAACTATCATTATATATTCTATTATTGAATATGTGATTAACATGGAGTGATAGAGAAAATGAAAAAAAAATCGCAATTCATCAAATCTAAAATATAGTTTCAAACCTAAGAATGCTTTGGATGGATTACCGCAGAGTGACTTGAACTCGCATCCTCCGAATTCGAAAGAGAGCTTCAAATCCAATCTGCTGCGGTAACTATTATTATATATTGTATTATTGAATATGTGATTAACATGGAGTGATAGAGAAAATCAAAATAAATCGCAATTCATAAAATCTCAAATATAGTTACAACCCTAAGAATCCTCTGGATGGATTACCGCAGAGTGGCTTGAACTCGTATCCTCCGAATTCGAAAGAGAACTTCTAAGCTAATCTGCTGCGGTAACTATCATTATATATTCTATTATTGAATATGTGATTAACATGGAGTGATACAGAAAATGAAAAAAAAAATCGCAATTCATCGAATCTTAAGTATACTTTCAAACCTAAGAATGCTTTGGATGGATTACCGCAGAGTGACTTGAACTTGCATCCTCCAACTTTGAAAGAGATCTTCAAATCCAATCTGCTGCGGTAACTATTATTATATATCGTATTATTGAATATGTGATTAACATGGAGTGATAGAGAAAATGAAAAAAAATCGCAATTCATCAAATCTCAAATATAGTTACAACCCTAAGAATCCTCTGGATGGATTACCGCAGAGTGACTTGAACTCGCATCCTCTAAATTCGAAAGAGAGCTTCAAATCCAATCTGCTGCGGTAACTATTATTATATATTGTATTATTGAATATGTGACTAACATGGAGTGATAGAGAAAATGAAAAAAAATTGCAATTCATCAAATCTCAAATATAGTTACAACCCTAAGAATCCTCTGGATGGATTACCGCAGAGTGACTTGAACTCGCATCCTCCAAATTCGAAAGAGAGCTTCAAATCCAATCTGCTGCGGTAACTATTATTATATATCGTATTATTGAATATGTGATTAACATGGAGTGAAAGAGAAAATGAAAAAAAAATCGCAATTCATCAAATTTCAAATATAGTTACAACCCTAAGAATCCTCTGGATGGATTACCGCAGAGTGACTTGAACTCGCATCCTCCGAATTCGAAAGAGAACTTCAAAGCTAATCTGCTGCGGTAACTATCATTACATATTCTATTATTGAATATGTGATTAACATGGAGTGATAGAGAAAATGAAAAAAAATCGCAATTCATCGAATCTAAAATATAGTTTCAAACCTAAGAATGCTTTGGATGGATTACTGCAGAGTGACTTGAACTCGCATCCTCCAAATTCGAAAGAGAGCTTCAAATCTAATCTGCTGCGGTAACTATTATTATATATTCTATTATTGAATGTGTGATTAACATGGAGTGATAGAGAAAATGAAAAAAAATCGCAATTCATCGAATCTAAAATATAGTTTCAAACCTAAGAATGCTTTGGATGGATTACCGCAGAGTGACTTGAACTCGCATCCTCCAAATTCGAAAGAGAGCTTCAAATCCAATCTGCTGTGGTAACTATTATTATATATCGTATTATTGAATATGTGATTAACATGGAGTGATAGAGAAAATGAAAAAAAATCGCAATTCATCAAATCTCAAATATAGTTACAACCCTAAGAATCCTCTGGATGGATTACCGCAGAGTGACTTGAACTCGCATTCTCCGAATTCGAAAGAGAACTTCAAAGCGAATCTGCTGCGGTAACTATCATTATATATTCTATTATTGAATATGTGATTAACATGGAGTGATAGAGAAAATGAAAAAAAATCGCAATTCATCGAATCTAAAATATAGTTTCAAACCTAAGAATGCTTTGGATGGATTACCGCAGAGTGACTTGAACTCGCATCCTCCGAATTCGAAAGAGAGGTTCAAATCCAATCTGCTGCGGTAACAATTATTATATATCGTATTATTGAATATGTGATTAACATGGAGTGATAGAGAAAATGAAAAAAAATCGCAATTCATCAAATCTCAAATATAGTTACAACCCTAAGAATCCTCTGGATGGATTACCGCAGAGTGACTTGAACTCGCATCCTCCGAATTCGAAAGAGAACTTCAAAGCTAATCTGCTGCAGTAACTATCATTATATATTGTATTATTGAATATGTGATTAATTCTAATTAAGCGGTCCTTATCTTTCAGGAGTTGTACTTAAAAAATGTGGTTTCTTAGTAACATCTTACTATTAATATTTATCGAAATAAAAGTTGTAATATCTGAGTTAACTAAAAATTAAATGTTTTTATCACTAGATAGTTTTTTTAAAGCCTGTTTTTAAAACCTTATATAGATATGGACCATGACTCTCTCTTCAGTAAGTTGCTCCTACTGCTGCAATGATGACAGCAGGGACTATGAATTATCTATATTACTTTTTTCATTTCTATGTGCGCTAAAATTGATGATTGAGCTCCCCATCGCTAGATAACTTTAAAGTTAATAGGAAATTAGAAAGATACAGTTCTTCTATTCTTTCCAAAAAACATACAATTAGGTATCATGGCACCAATTTAAATTTTACCATCAGCTGAAATAAACAACCTATGAATATATTACATAAAGAAACTATTTTTTTTAACTGAAAGTAAGGAGCGACATTAAAACTTAAAACGAACAGAAATTACTCCGTATATGAAATTGGTTGTCCCCTCCACAATCCCTCGCTCTTTACGCTAAAGCTTTTAATTGTTTTAAAAAGCAGAATTGTGGCAAAGAGTCAAAATTTAGCGTAAAGAGCGAGGGATTGCAGAGGGGACAACCCATTTCATATACGGAGTAATTGCTATTCGTTTTAAGTTTTAATGTCGCTCCTTACTTTCAGTTAAAAAAACTAGTTTTTTTATGTAATTTCTGAACATTTTTGAATTAATGCATGTTTGATTTTGGCTCTCCACAAATAAATTGTTAAAATGAAATTTGCATATTAATTCCTTTTTTGGCTAAATGGCTTTCTCTTAGTTTTGATCAGACGATTTTGAGAAATAAGGGATGGGGTCGGAGGCCTAGTTGCCATGCAATTTTTCGGTTACATAAAAAGGCAACTATAAATTTAATTTTTAACAAATATTTTTATTAGTAAAAAATATACGTAACTTAAAAATTAACTTATGTAACAAACTTTTATATTCTTTAATTTTTATTATGTATATGAGGGGGTTTGTACCCTCGTTAATACCTCGTTCTTTACACTAAATCGTAAGTTTTGTCCCAATTCTTTAAGAGTGACCCCCGAATCAGAAAGGCCGTAGAATAAATAGTTGAAATTACTAAAAATACTATAGCATAAAGAGCGAGGTATTTATCTCCTCCTAAATACCTCGCTCTTTATGCTAAAGTATTTTTATAACCCCTCATATGCGTAATAATTTCTGTTCATTTTAAGTTTCAGTGCTACTCTTTACTTTCGATTGAAAAAACTTTTCCATGTTTATTTTTTCATTGTTTTTTTATAGTAATTTTGGAAAATCCTGCGCCCTTTTCATTGAGTTTCTGCTCCCCCATGACATATTTGTCCAAGGGAAGATCCTCCCACATAGCCCGCTCCCCTAAACCCCAACCACAAAACCAAAAAAATCCCCTGAAAACGACTGTACACTTCCCAATAACCATTATTATATGTAAACACTGGTCGAAGTTTGTAACTTGCAGCCCCTCTCCCAGGGACTGTGGCGGAGTAAGTCATTCCCAAAGACATAGTTACTATGGTTTTTGACTATGCGAAACAAAATGGCTATCTCAGAATTTTGGTCTATTGACTTTGGAGAAAAAAGAGCGTGGAAGGGGGCCTAGGTGTCCTCCAATTTTTTGGTCACTTAAAAAGGGCACTAGAACTTTGCATTTCCGTTTGAATGAGCCCTCTAGCGACATTTTAGGACCACCTGGTCGATACGATGACCCCCTGGGGAAAAGAAAAAAAAAACAAATAAACACGCACCCGTGATTTTTTCTTCAGGCAAAAAATACGAAATTCCACATTTTTGTAGTTAGGAGCTTGAAAATTTTGCTACAGGGTTCTCTGATACGCCGAATGCGATGGTGTGAAAAACTCTGTGACTTTTAGGGGGTGTTTTCCCCTATTTTCTAAAATAAGGCAAATTTTCAGGCTCGCAACTTTTGATGACAAAGAATAAATTTGATGAAACTTATATATCTAAAATCAGCATGAAAATCTGATTCTTTTGATGTATATTTTAGCATCAAAATTCTGTTTTTTAGAGTTTCGTTTACTATTGAGCCTGTCGCTCCTTACTACAGTTCGTTACCACGAGCTGTTTGACAACAAACACTTAATATGTAACTTAACACTATGTTTGTTGTTGAAGGCGTGTGAATCAAATTGAAAATCAAAAGAACCCGCCGTTAAACACTTTTAAAATAAATCATATCAAATTTTGATATGTGCTTCATATCAATACAAAATATTATAGTAGTTCATAAGAAGGATCTAGGATCTTTGTGGCCAGTCTGCCCAGAGATTTATCTACTTAAATCTTGTGTCCATGCAGTCATTCTCCCAGCTATTGATGTGTCCTGTGAATGTAAAACTTTCGATATGAATACAGAGCTCTAGAAACCCAACTACCAAATATAAGGGTCAATTTTATCCTTTCCAGAATTGAAAGAACGTTCAAACTTTTCATTCATTTTTGAAAGAAACAGAGAAACTGTGTTTAACAGTGTATTGGGACTGATGCATGACTGAAAGTCCCCTGAACTCAGAGGCGAACGGAGAGACCTATAGTTTTCCAAGTGTATGGGTAAACGGTACTGGTAAACGAAAGAAGTATCTATGACTTTCTTATTGGACAAATACTTTTTCGCTTTCTGAGAGGCACGCCCACTTAGTGTCTCAGGCAGGTTGACCAAGTTTTAGAATTAACGCAAGAGCGTTATGTCGCCAGGACTTGCTGGAAATAAAAACGTCTAAGGCTGAATCGGACCCAACTGCCTAGAGTGTCGGATGAATAACTCAATTCATAAGCTCACACATCTGTTCTAAAAACATTAACTAATAATTGGTTGACTAACAAGTCGCCTAAAATCAATAAGTTTAATGAGTTAACCATTATAGACAAAAATACTTTAAACCACATTCAATTAAGATACTACAATATTATCTCAACAATTTTTTTGAACTTTTACGAGTATAGATATTACGACTCCTCTTTTCACAAGAGAGTCATTTGACGAGAAACAAAAATAGCAACCACTATGGGATGGTTTTCTATAGATAAGAGATTCAAGGTCAGGAGTATTTATTAGAATTAAAACATCTAATAAAGGAAGTTTTCCTGAGCTTTCTATCTCTAATGTAAATTGAAGATTTAAATGGAAAGTCCTCAAATGACCAAAAATCGTTTATAGAATTACGTCCATATTCCCAGACATGAGAGACATTGTTAACAAAATGGAACCGAAAACATTGTTTCCAGCAAAAACTATTTGAAGCAGAATTTTCTATGAAATCTGTGCAGAATATTGCTAAAAAAAGGGAGAAACGGTTCCCATCGGTAAACCCATAATTTGATGAAACAATTTGGCTCTAAAGCTAAAAACAAATGAAAATTTGTTGCAAAGGTGAACAAGGGTGATTATTTTCTAGATTTCTGAAGTCTTACAGCATGACCAACTAGAATTTTCTTCATATTTATGGAAATCACAAGAAGTGTAAACGGAAGCAGTATCGAAACTGGATAAAGTAGTATTTGCTGGTACAGTTTGATTCTTTAACTTTTCCACAAGATAAACGGAATTTTTTATGTAGATTTTTTTCTACTTAAAAGAGCCTTTAAAACGGTGTCCGAAAACTTTGCTAAAATTGTAGCTGGGCAAATTTAGCAGGATATGATAGGATGCAACTGGATAGTTTTTCTTATGGATTTTGGGATGATGTAAACGTTTTGGACTAGAACAAGTGTCTTTCTGTGTGGTCACTTGAAAATAAGATGTGCGATGAATGTTAGATTTAGAGTTATATTATATTTTTTTTCATTTATTATTGCCACAGCGTTGTATGATTTTGCTTATCGTGCATAAATGCAAATAAAAAAGCACTTAGATTACTTAATACAACCAAATGATACAACTGACATAAATCAATTCTTCATATTTCAGAACCAAGCTAGGGATCTTTAAACCAACAGAACTGAAAATACTTGCTTCACTGTTACATTTCTATTTTTATACCCATATGTTTTATTTATTTCAGGCAAAAAAAACTTTGGTATTACTTGTTAGGTCTAGTGAAAACACACTGCGCAAAAACTTATTAAAAGCTACTGCCTTTTCTGGGTCAATTGCCTGGCCATCTCCATTCTTAAAAACAGAAATATTCGGTATCACTTTGACAAAATTACATTTAGTATCAGCTAAAAATGAGCTTTTGAGCCTCATTTGGTATTCAGAAATTTGTTTTATAGCTCTAATAAAATATTTTTAATGAAAAAAAACTTTTCATCCACGCTTGTTTAATGGAGTTCCAACTTCTTTGAAAACTGAAACTTTTGAAAACTTTTCAACTTCTTCGAAGCTGTTCAATTCGTACTGCTTGTTTGATGGAGTTTATGAATTATCTCGAAATCAAGTTTTCAATATTCAAATCAGATACTGGTTCTTTCAGTAGCTTGTATTCTCCTTATAGATTTGAAAAATAATGCAGCACCATCCCTTTTAATTAATGCTGAGTTAATTCCTAGACCCAAACATCTTCTTCATTTTTATGTGATAGTCAGTTTCAAAAAAGAGAAACCATTGCCTCTGTACATCTTCTCGCCTGATTGAATTAGCAAGGATCCTACGAAGCTTCTAAATATTATATCAAAAGATTCACTGTACACTATGCTCTAGAAGTCCCAACCAGTGCTAGATAAGTTAAGGTCTCCCACTATCCAAATTCTTCTTTTTAGTCTATACTCATTAAGTAACAGTTGTATTTTCTTCTGGACTAGATGGCAGTCTTTGGTATGCAGTAACTACTCAGAAGGCAATTAAGATACAGCTAAGTGTAAATCTACGAAAAGGACTTCGACTGATATATCCATCAGGCAGGTCAGCTTTTATAAACCTTAATTAGTCGCAAAAAGGCATCGCTATTCCTCTACCAATGTCACTGCAATATATCCAGCTAGTGTCTAAAAGTACTATGATCATAAAATGCCACGACAAATAAAAACAATAAAATAAATAAGAAACAAGCTCACATTATAAAACAAAACTCCTGCACTGACGGTAATAACTTTAGAATAAAACTAAAGCAATTTTATTTTTGATGTCTTAAAAAAAAGTCTTAAATTGTCGGTTTGTAATTTTCTTCTTTTTTTCCACTGAGTAAGGCTCCCGGACGTGGGGCCAAAATATTTGGAGTGCTTTTATTTTTTTAGTTAAAGTGTAATATATATATTTTATTTTTGCTCACTGCTTTATAGAAATCAAACCCGTTTTTCTTCAATCAATTTTTCGTAAATGGGAAAGCAGTGTGGTCTAAGACATTATTTATATTGAGAGAAAGGTTTAAATAGCTAAGGCACGTCTATCGGATGAAGGATGACAGATTTTCGAAGTTTATCCTTTTCAAGCAGCCAACTAGGGCTAAGCGGAAAGCAGGTCATCCACGGTCGGGGTGGGAGGATATCAGATAGAAAGATTTAAAGAAAATGGGAACTTTCAAAGAGGGTGTAAACAGGGAGGCTTTGAATAGATTGGAGTGGAGTGGGAGCGTGCAAAGCTGTGTCGGCCTCAGGCGGCTTGGTGCTGTGGTGACTTATTAGTAGTTATAATAGGGTAATCGTGTATGTTAGTTTCAATTGGTGCAAAATACTCGATGGAGCCGACAGAAATGGTTCTTGTTTGGCTTTCATATATTATCCATGGACTAGTTTGGATTAGTAGAAAGATGCTTAAAGTTATGATATATCTTTTAAATTACTGCCGTATAGGAAAATTTTTGTAAGTAAACTTCAGTAGAAATCTGTAAGTAAGGAACTACCCGGCTCAATAGTAACCGAAACTTGAAAGAAAAGGGATTTTTATACCAATAGATACATCAAAAGCATTGGGTTTTTATGGTGATTTTAAATATATAAATTTCATCAATTTTAGTCCTACCCACCAAAAGTTACGAGCCTGACCATATTCGTCTTATTTTTGAAAAAAGGAGAAAACACCCTTTAGAAGTCAGAATCTCAATGAAAATCATACCATCAGATTCAACGTATCAGAGAGCCCCACTGTTATCTACACAAATGTGCAATTTTGTATTTTTTTTTTTTGCCAGAAGAAAGATCACGGATGCGTGTTTATTTGTAAATCTGTTTGTTTGTTTTTTTTTCCAAGGAGTGATCATATTGACCCACTGGTCCTAAGAACGTCCTTAAAGGGCTCATTCGAACTTAAATTAAAAGTTCTAGTGCCCTTTTTAAGGGGCAACTAAGTCCCCATTTTTCCCACGCTCATTTTTTCTCAAAGTTACCGGGTGAAAATTTTTAGATGATCCTTTTGTTCAGGATAGTCAAAATATTTAATATCTATGTCTTTGAGGACGACTTAATCCCACAGATTCCCCGGGGGAAGGGCTGCAAGGCGTGAACTTTGCCCATGGCTTACATATAGTATTTGTTATTGGTAAGTATACGGACGTTTTCAGGGAGGATTGATTCTGGTAGGGAGCGTGGGGATTGGGTCACCTGGGAGGTTCTTTCCATAGAGGAATTTTGATGAAAGAAGACAATTTACGTGAAGGGGGGGCTGGAAATCTCAGGATCATTTAAAAAACGATTAGAAATTAAACATAATAAAAAAGATTTTTAAACTGAAAGTAAGGAGTAACATTAAAATCTAAAACGAACAGAAAAATTATTATATGAGAGGGGTTGCGTCTTTTATTAAATATTGCATGAGATGGGATGTATATGAAATGGACTGCCTCTCCTCAGCAGCTCACTCCTACGGTAAAGTTTCCTTTTAGCTTTAAAAGAGGCTATTGTTCTAATTGTATGTATGTATGTATGTATTTATTTATAACCCATCATACAAAATAATGAAGTGATGGAGTACATTGAAAAAAAAGGAAAAAAAGAAGAAAGAAACAACATATCGTAATTACATTCTAAAATACAAACAAAAATAATTCCACGTCAAAAAACAACATTTTGCCATTCATGGCCGAATCGCTTATTGCACATGTGTACATTCAGCTCAGCTAACTTAGCACACGAGTCAGACAAGCTATATTTTTTCATCAAATGGGAGTTGCAGGTCCACGGAGGAACTTGCAACAGAAACTTAGCAAATTTGAAGAAAACGCGTTTCATCCTAAGAAGGTTAGATTCACTAAATATAGGGTAAAACGGTACTAAATACAGAATATGTGGCAGGACGACACTATTGTAAATTCTGGCAAGATGGGCTCTGTTCAAATGAAACTGAGAACTAACAATTGTACCATATGCATGACGGATTTTCGTTTCCATACTTTCTAGCATCAATAGCCTAGTTTTCTTCAGACTTTTTCCAATAGGAAGGCCAAGATATTTCAACTTGACACAAGGCTTTACCTCTGTACCATTCAGATCTATAGATATATTATCTGATCTAGTCGTATCTATTTCATTAAAAATCAAAACATCACATTTTTCAGCATTTAGGGAAAGTTAGATAGCCTTTGTGATTCAGGAGTCATTCTTAAACAAGTAAAACAGATATCAAACTTAGGTTATTATAAGTTTAAGAAAAGTAAAATTAATATGAAAATTTGTTTTTTATTATACATGTACGGTAAGCCAAATTCAAAACATGTATTAGCTCAAAAACATTCAGAAATCACATAAAAACAAGATTTTTTAACTGAAAGTAAGGAGTGACATTAAAACTAACAAAGAATAGAAATTATTCCATATATTAAAGGGAGTATCTCCTCCTCAACACCCTGCTCTTTACTATAAAGTTTTTATCGGTTTAAAAAGTAGAGTTATGACAAAGAGCTAAAATTTGGCGTAAAGAGCGGGGTGTTCAAGATGGGGCAGCCCCTTTCATATACGAAATAATTTTTGTTGGTTTTAAGTTTTAATGTCACTCCTTACTTTCAGTTAAAAAAAAGACGTGTTTTTTTATAATTAAAATCTCAACACATTTTCTGTTTGTTTTTCTGCTTAATCAAATCAAACTATGTGGTAAGGCACCACCAGTACTTAAATATTCTTAAGGGTCTATATTAATTAACCTTAAAATACAAGCTCGTCCAAGGCATTTAAAGAAAGTTATAATCCTCGATCCATACACCACAGAACCACCCAAAGAAAATATCGTCAAGGTCAATACGTTTTTTCCCACAAATTCTGATAGTTTACTAACGATTTACCAATTTTGCATTTTTTACTTGAATCAGTGCTCTATTGTGCAGTGTTAAGCCCTATTTAGCATAAAGAAAATAAGAACTTAATAAATATAAAACACAATTTGTATCTTTAATCCGAGAAAGGTATTTGTTTTTCATGAGGATGTTCAACAGAAGATCAGCGTTGTACCTTGTTATTCATCGGAAGTGCACAAGAGTCGTTTTGCCCTCCTTATATATTTTAGTTAAAATATAGACGTGGATAAAAACATTTTTAATCCTGTACTACTAGCTCATCAAACAGTTCGTGGGAACGAACTGTAATAAGGAGCGACCCGGCTCAATAGTAATCGAAACTCTAAAAAACAGAATTTTGATACCAATAGTTACATCAAAAGATTCGCATTTTTATGCTGATTTTAGATATATGTTTTCCATCAAGTTTAGTCTTACCCATCAAAAGTTACGAGCCTGGGAAAATTTGCCTTATTTTAGAAAATAGGGGGAAACACCAACTAAAACTCATAGCATCTTAAAGAAAATCACAGCACCACATTCAGCGTATTAGACAACCCTACTGTAAAAGTTTCAAGCTCCTATCTACAAAATTGTGGAATTTTGTATTTTTTGCCAGAAGACAGATCACGGATGCGTGTTTTTTTTTTGTTTTTGTTTTTTTTTTTGTCCTGTGGTAATTGTATCGACCCAGTGGTCTTTTAATGTCACGAGAGGGCTCATTCCAAAGGAAATTAAAAATTCTAGTGCCCTTTTTAAGTGACCAAAATAGTTGGAGGGGACCCAGTCCCCCTCCCACGCACACTTTTCCCCTAAGTCAGCCGATCAAAATTTCTAGATAGCCAATCTGTTCAGCGTAGTCGAAAATCTAATAAATATGTCTTTGGAGACGGCTTAATCCCCCACAGTCCCCGGGGGTGGTGGTGGAATTTACAAACTTTGACCATTGTTTACATATTGTAATTGTTATTTTGAAGTGTACAGACGTTTTCAGGGGGAATTTTTCGTATTGGGGTGTGGGTGGGTCGGGGAGGGGGTTACGTGGGAGGATCTTTCTATGGAGGAATTTATCATGAGTGAAGAAATTTCCATTTTCTAGCATTATTAAAAAAAAACGATGAGAGAATGGAATATTTTTCTTTCAACTAGAAGTAATGAGCAGCATTAAAACTTAAAACGAAAATAGAATATCATGTATGTATGGCGGTTCGTCTGCTCCACAATGCTGTACACTAAAATATTTTTAGTAATTTTAACTATTTATTCTACGGCCTTTGTGATTCAGGGGTCATTCTTAAAGAATTGAGACAAAATCCAAGCTTTAGTGCAAAGAGCGAGGCATTGACGAGAGGACGAACCCCCTCATATACGTAACAAAACTATACAAATATAGAAGTTCGTTACGTACGTTAATTCGCAAGTTACGTATATTTATTAATAGTACAAAAATTTGTAAAAAATAAAAAGTTCCAGTTGCATTTTCAAGTAACCAAAAATTGAGGGGCAACTAGGCCTCCTCCCCCAACTCATTTCTTATCAAAATCGTCGGATCAAAACCATGAGAAAGCCATATAGCAAAAAAAAATGCCTTTTTTTTAATTATTCATGTACGGTGAGCCAAAATTAACACATATTAATTCAAAAACATTCAGAAATAAATTTAAAAAAAAAGTTTTCACAACTGACATTAAGGAGCGACATTAAAACTTAATCTGAACAGAAATTGTTCAGTATATGAAAGGGGCTGTCCTCTCCTGAACGTCCCGCTCTTTACGGTAAAGTTTTTTATTGTTTTAATAGTAGAACTGTGACATGGTTTCAAACTTTAGCGTAAAGAGTGGAACGCTGAGGAGAGGAGAGCACCTTTCATATACGGGATAATTTCTTTTCGTTTTAAGTTTTAGTGTTGTCAGTTGAGAAAACTTGTTTTCATTTATTTAGTCAAAAATAAGCTTAAAGTCCACAGTTGTTGTAATCTAATACAATCAAGCAGGCACTTACATTGTGACTTGGCGTATTTAAGCTTTAACCTTCAACTTATTCTCATTTCACTTTAATTAGAAATAAAGGAAACTATTTTGCGGTTTAAGATAACTGTAAAAGTTGAATACCTTCTGACTTTCATAATGTACATAGCTGTTATGGCTATAACAATAATGACCAGAATAGTAGCTGTCACATAAAACAGGACCATATACAGCTGTTCATCATCAACATCGACTTTGTCATTTATTTCTTCTAGTGTTATCGTGAAATTGGCTTCACTGAAGTGGCTAAAAGTAAGCATCCTCTGTTACTGTTACCTTGATATAAAGTAAGTTAGGATAAGACAGAAGATAAAACTGAAGTTGGTGAATCGGCACGAGAGTGATGTACTTATAGATTTAACACTGATGAATATGCTGGAAAATTTCACTATCCATTGAGGCAGTCTAAAATCTAGGATGCTGGCTTTCAATTCTGGTGCTCAAGAAAATCAACAAAGTAATGGCAATGACATGAATATAAAAAGAATTTGCCTCTGATGCTGATTCCAAATATATAAGTTCCATAAAGGTTAGTACTACCGATCAGAGGCTACGATGCTGAGAAAATTGGTCTCATTTTCGAAAAAAGGAGAAAATTCCCTTTAAAAGAATCTTATGAAAATCAAACCATCAAATACAGCATATCAGAGAACTCTACTGTAGAGGATTCAAACTGCTATATGAAAAAAGTGGAATGTTGAATTTTTTTTGCCAGAAGAAAGATCAAGGGGTACGTGTTTTTTTTTTGTTTTATTTTCTTTCTTTCTTTCAAAGGGTGATGATATCGACCCAGTGGTCCTGAAACATCTGTAGAGGGATTCGAACGGAAGTTCTAGTGCCCTTTTCAGGCGATACAAAAACTGAAGGACTTCTAGGCCCCCTCCTACATCCGTTTTTCCCAAAATCGTCCGATCAAAATTTTAAGATTGTCATTTTGTTTAATTATAGTTGAAAAACCTAATAACTATGCCTTTTGATATAATAAGACCCCCCACAGCCCCCAGGGAAAGTCAATAAGTTATAAAATTTTTCCATTGGCTTACGCATAATGTTTGTTATTAGGAATTATGCATATATTTTTCGGGTGAGGGGGGTGAATTTTTTGCTTGAGGAATTTTCTACGGAGATCATTTCTTATGGGGGAGAAGCTTTGGGAAGGTGAACCTTAGAGGGAAATTTTTCACTGGGGGGATTTGCCATATTACCTATACGTAATTTTTTTTTATCTGGTTTTCTCTTTGCCGACTCAATATTACGCCTGGAGAAGTTAAGGATAACTGTCTGGGGTAGATTTTCACCGAGATTGAATTATCAAGAGGACATTTCATTGAGGATGGGGATCTTTACGTTCAGTTGAAGCCGGATTTTCTTGAATTATTTACAAAACCATCAGATACTAAATAAAAACAAGTTTTTTCAACGGAAAGTAAGGAGCAATATTAAAACTTAAAGCCCTCGTCCCCCGCCCATAAGAAGTTTATGGGTCTTATCTTCATCATCAGTAACCCATCACCCCTTCACCATATGTTGACGCGTTTTTACAAATCCTGTGTATGCTATAATTTCAAGCAATGCAAAGCAAATTAGTTTATTTAAACAAAGCTTTAAAATTAATTTCCGTACTTTTTTTTTGCAATGAGAAAGGAAA
Organism: Artemia franciscana; assembly: GCF_032884065.1. Classification (NCBI taxonomy): domain Eukaryota; kingdom Metazoa; phylum Arthropoda; class Branchiopoda; order Anostraca; family Artemiidae; genus Artemia; species Artemia franciscana. Next base: position 41,462,525 of record NC_088876.1, read on the forward strand.
TGTCACCCTTTAGTACAATTATTGTGGTTTGTCATGAATAAAAGGAAATGAGATATACATTTCAACCACACCCACCCCTCTCCAGCCTGTTGTATATTTTATCTTAAGGCTTGTGAAGAGTTAGCAATTTTGGCATTTAAATTTGCTCTTATAGACATCCGTAGGAAGCATCTTCCACTCTTCCAACGCAATGATCCACCACTCCTCCTTCATAGTTGCTGATACATAATTATACATCACTAAACCTACTTTCAGAAAAATAAAGTATATCAACGTAGTTAAATCCATCATTAAGGTAAATATTCGTTTAAGCATTTATCTTATATGGACTGTGAAAAATTGCGCCAAAATGTGACAATACTTCCTCTGCAATGGGGAAGGATAAGATGTAGTTTTTTGATACTTCTAAATTGATTAGTTTATATTATATCTTTAACGGATAATATCTTTAATGGATGTCATCTTTTTGGCAAAATCGTTGTTTGGTGCTGCAAAAAGACATAAACAACACTTCTTCGTGGGCCAATCATTATGGTCACTTAAATAATGCCCAGGAACTTCCGATTTCCATTCCAATGAAGTCTCTCCAGTCTATGAGGTGCATCCACGATCTTTCTTCTGGGAAAAGAAAATTCATATTTTTCCAAACAGAAGCTTAAAACCGCTACGGTAGAGTTTTCTGATGAAATGAATGGAAAAGCATGATTCTCATTAAAATTGCTTGCTTTTTTCGGGTATTTCTCCCCTTTTCTATAAATTGGTCGAATTTTCTCTTTCTCGCAGCTTTTGGCGGGTAACAATAAAACATAAAGGATTTTATGTATAAGAAATCAGACTGTTCATGGTACCGAACTCTGACTAAAGAGCGACGCCCCCCAAAAATACCCATAATCTTGTCTTGGCGATAATCAAACCATCAGATTTGGCCTATCAGAGAACCCTACTGTAAAAGTTTTTTCAGCTCCTTTATGCAAAAATGTTGAATTTTGTATTTATTGCCAGAAGCAAGATCACGGATGCGTGTTTATTTGTTTGTTTTTCTAAGGGTGGTTGTATCAAACCAGCAATCCTAAAAGATCAGGACAGCGCTAATTTGATTCAACTGTTCTAGGGCCCTTTTTGATTAAACAAAAACTTGTATGGCAACAAACCACTCGTCCATGCCCTTTATGTCCCAGAGTTGTGTGATCGAAATTTTGCAATGCCCATTTTGTTCAGCAGAGTCAACAAATCTGGTAAATATGTCTTTGAGGGTTACTTGACCCCTAAAGTCCCCTGAGGCTCGAAGCTATGAACTTTCCTTTGTTCAAATACAGTATTGGTTATTGGGAAACATAAAGATTTTGGGTGGATTTTTCTGGGGGGGGGGAGAACTACGTGGAAGGATACATCCATGGACAAATTATTCGTGGGGAAGGAAATTTTCCATGGACCGGGAGCTGAGCTGCCCGGCATTTCTTAAAAAAAAAAAATCAAAAATCAAATAAAGAAACAAGTTTTTTGAACTGAAAATAAGGGGCAACATTAAAAGTTAAAACAAATGGAAATTATTAAATATATGAGGGGATACTCCCCCTCCTCAATACTATTCTTTTTACATTACAGTTTTCTTAGAACTTTTGAAAAAGCTTTATTTTTCAAACAAAACAGCCATTGTGTTTCAGGTGTTATTCTTTGGAACAAAGTTGGAACAAAAGTCAAATTTTAGCTGCAGTGTGCACATATTGTCTTTTGATGAGATGATTTTCCCTTTTAAGCATTCTCTGAAAGCTCCAACTTAATACTCGAACAATTTCTTGAAATAAGCAATTTTGACAATTTGCATGCACATAGCGTCTTTTGATTTAATTTGAATTTCCCCTTAATACTGTAATTGGTGTAGTCTGTAGTGTGTAGGTGATAGTTATAGTATTATTGGTTGAATGCAAATTTTGCCTTTTGGATCATATCCCCTATCATTTCTTGAATTTTCTAAATTAATATACTTAGTTATAGCTGTGTAACACCCTTTTTACAATCCTAATACACATAAGGTGTTTTTATTTAATTCAACATTTCCCTCAAAATTCTCTGAAAGGCTAACCTGAATATCCTTTATTTTCTTGGAAAGTAAAGCTTAAATTCCATACCTTTATCAATAACATATTCTGTCTGCTGAAAACAATGAACGAATTGCCTGGCTTACAGCCCTTGTCCTGAGGATTGTGGGGAGATTGACACCCCCAAAGACACAACTACTATTTCTTAACAAATGGGAAAATTAGCCCAAAGATCATATAATTGAGGCTTTTGGGTTGACAGAATTCCCCAGATTTAGGGATAGGCGTTATAAGTTATGCCCCGAGGGAATAAAAGATTCTTATGGAAGGGGCGGTCTTGTGAACTTTAGAAGAGGCTCACTTGATTGAAAATGTATAGCTTAAAGTCCTTTTTAGAGTAAAGCATGATGGAGAGCAACTAGCCCCCTCCCCCTATTTGACTTTCTATTTTCCCAAGACACAATCAAATGAAATTGTGAGGTAGCCATTCTGTTAACAATAGTCCACAAATCAAATAACAATGTCTTTAGGGTGGACACAATCCACCAGAGCTCATGGGCAAGTACGTTATGGGGTTGTAAGTTACACCCCGGGGTATACAAGGTTTTGATGGAAAGAACGGTGGTATAATCTATGGATCAGATGGAACTCATTTGATTGGAGGTTTGAAGTTTTACTGCCCTTTTTAAGAGTAGAAAATGAATGGAGAGCAACTAGCCTCCCCCCTCCCAACATTATTTGTTGTCCTTTTTGCTTTCCACTCTTTGAAATTCTGTGTCTTGCAAAAAGACAAAACATAAAACACAAAATAGCATGCAAAATCATGCTACTGCTACTACAACATTTTGTTTGAGCTCAATTGTTACTTTTTAGGTCAGATAAAAAAAAGTTCAGAAATGAGGCCTAACAGAGAGATTTTAACGATAGAAATTTAAAAAATTTCAAAGATTTTTAAAATGTCAAAATAAGTTGTTTTCTTCATAATGTGTCTGTATCAGGCAGTAGTAAGACGGCAAGACTGATAAGACTGTTTCTTCTAATTTTGTATCGGATATACGACTATATATCGTTCCCAAAAACATATTCAATCTAACTTTTAGGGGATCTATTTTATTCAACCTTGTTAAAAGGATCCAGTAATCCACGTCTTTGAGGATATCAATCTCCCCACAGTCCTCAGGACAAGGGCTGTAATCTAGGCAATTCGTTCGTTGTTACAGTACACAGAGTATACGTTATTGAGAAGGGTATGGATGTTTGAGCTTTACTTTCCAAGAACATGAAGGATATTCAGGTTAGCCTTCCAGAGAATGTTGAGGGAACTGTTAAATTAAACAAGAACACTATCTGTGTAAGGAATGTCAAAACGGTGTTACACAGATATAACTGATTGTATTAATTTGGAAAATTCAAGAAATGATGAGGGATATGATCCAAAAGGCGAAATTTGCATTCAACCAATATTACTATAGCTACTACCACTAATACCACCTGACTACATCATTTACAGTATTAAGGGGAAATTCGAACTAAATCAAATGACTCTATGTGCATACAAATTGTCAAAATAGCTTACCTCAAGAATTGATTTGGGTATAAGTTTGAACCTCCAGAAAATGCTTAAACGGGAAGATAATCTCATCAAAAGACAATATGTGCAAACTACTGCTAATACTACTGTTACTGCTACATTTACTACTACTACTACTACTACTACTACTACTACTACTACTACTACTACTGCTACTACTACTACTACTACTACTACTACTACTACTACTAATACTTCTATTGCAATAGCTTGTAAGGTTAAGAGCAATGAGATGAAAATTTTAAGTATAAGAATATATAGGTTTTTAAACGGATGCATCATCAATGTCATAGTAAAGGCTAATTGTATTAATTTCCAAATTCCAGGACTGGATGAGAGGGATGTTTTACTGGCAAAAAGGTAATATGTTAATACTACTGCTGCTAGTAGTACTACCGCTATTCAATGCTATCACTACTAATATCAATACAATTGCTGTGACTACTGTTAAAACTATGCCTAAGATTATAAAGTTGAAATTTTCGAGTGATTTTGAGGGAGGAAGGTGAACTGAATCAAAGGAAGCCGTCTGTATACAGGTCATCAAAGACTGTAACAGCAATACCTTAGGAACAGTTTGGTGTTCAATGTTGAAATTAACAGGGTATGTTGTGTGAGATTTTGAACTAACCGATAGAAAATATTTGCATCCTAATGCTACTGCTTCTACTCATGCTAATACTACTGTTACTATTATTACTACATCTATGAATACTGCTGCACTAAAGCTTAAGCTTATACAATTAGTTCTACTGCTACTACTACTACTGCTGCTGCTATTAAAACTAAGGATATCAAGAAGTAAAATTTGAGATATTTAGAAACTGTATGGAACTAATTCAATACATACTATGCCCACACAGGTTCAAGTTCAAGTTCATTTATTTATTAATCGCACATACATGTATATATATATATATGACATAGGCCCATGGGGAGACAAGCTCGAAAAACTAGGCCTAGACAAAGAATAAAATAATAACACACTACAATACAAAGATAAACATGACGGCAAAGATACAATAACACAACAATAGTATGAAAGTAGCAGCTAGCTCAGGATCATTCAATACTGTTGAAGAAATTAAGAAAGTAATATTATTAAATATAAATTAATACTGGAAGATAGCTGAGAGGCCCATAATCACCCAGAGCAACGAACCATACAAAAACTTTGCCTTACTAAAAAGATACTTAATTAATTAAAAATAATCCTGAACTAAATGAAATTTAAGTTTCCTTTTTATTAAATGGATAGAGGAAAATTTATCAATAAGAGCCTTGTGAGCATCCCAGCACCGAGCTATTGACAAAAACGGAGCGAATTTAGATCTCTCAGTATTATATTTGTCAATGTAGATATCCTTTTTTTGTCGAGTGTTATAATTATGTAAATCTTGTGATTGGGAGAACAAACTTTGATGGAGGTAATATGGCGGTAATTTCTTAATGTCATAATTGATTTTGAAAAGAATTGCTCCAAAAGCAAATTGTTGAGTGACTGGAAGTATATCTAGATAAGTATATAAAGATGCAGTAGAAGACTTATTTGGAAGTTCAGTAGGTGATGGAATAAAAAGTTTAAGGATTCTTAGGGCTTTATTTTGTAAAATCTGTATTGGCTTAATATGGCTTTTAAATGTAGATAAATATACTAGAGAACAATAATTAATATTAGTCTGAATCAGAGCAAAATAAATACTTCGTAAAGCAGAGTAGGGCAAACAAAGCTTTAACCTTCGCATTAAACCAACATACCTTGAAATCTTTAATCGTAGATTTTGAATGTGTGTTTTAAAAGATAAGCTTTCGTCAATCACAAGTCCAAGGTACTTTGTCATTTTCACCCGAGATATTGATAATAGATACTTTGAAGAAGTAACTCGGGTAATACAAGGGCAGATATTTGACTTTCTGCCGTAAATTATGAAATTTGTTTTTGATACATTCAAAGCAATAAAATTTGAAGAACACCAATCAAGAACATTAGAAAATGCAGTATTCAGTTTTGTCTCCAACTCCTCGTCATTCTTTTCAGAAATTGAAACTGCCGTATCATCAGCAAAATGTGTGTTGAGACACGGGGATGTAAAAGCGCGGTGAAAATCATTTATATAAATTAAAAAAAGTAGAAGACCTAGGACAGAGCCCTGAGGTACCCCAACCTTCGAAGACTGATGTACAGGTGAAGAGAGAAAATTGCCTCCATCTAATCGTTGCTTTCTCATATCAAGATAAGATTTAACTAGATCCAACGCCGGTCCACGCACACCACAATTATCCAATTTACTAAAAAGAATACAATGGGATATTGTATCGAATGCTTTTTTAAAATCTAAATATATTGTTGCTGGAATTTCACCTCTATCTAAGCATTTATGAATATATTGGATGAGAGCAACGGTAGCATGTTCAGTGTTGTGTCCAGACCGGAAACCAAACTGGAAATTTGTGAAGAAATTAGACGATTTAAGAAAGTCATAAAACCTCTTATAAATTGCCTTCTCAAGTATTTTAGAAAATGCTGACAAAATAGAAATAGGGCGGTAATTTGATGGATTTTCAGGAGAGTCGCCTTTGTGAAGCGGAACTATCCGCACTTCTTTAAAAGCAGATGGGAAAACTCCAGTTTTAAATGAAAGATTAATTATATGCTGTAATGGTAATATTATTGCAAACAGTATTTCTTTAACAATTTTAGAACTAGACCCGTCAATTCCCGCTGAATTACCTGGATTTAGATCACACACTATTTTTGTTATTTCAGAATGAGAAATAGGCCCGAGAAAAATTGAATTACTTTGAGGAGACGGAAGGTATGAAGAAAAATGTTTATTACTACGTGAATCAAACTGGTTCATTACTGATGAAACAATTTTCTCTCTTATTTTAGCAAAATGAGTATTCAAAATATCAGCCACTTTCTCCGATTTATTAGTAGTCGAACCATCTTCTAAACTAATAACTTCAGGAAAATTAGACTTACTTTCTTTTTTTATAAAATAATTAATTAAAGACCACGTTTTGCGAGGAGAATTTTGAGCTTCTTCGAAAGACTTTTTATAATACAATTGTTTCGACAAACGTATCATTGTGGTTAATTTATTTTTGAAAATTCTAAAATTTTTAATATTATAATCAGTTGGATTCTTTAACTGCTTTTTAAATAACTGATTTTTTTTCTTAACTGATATCAAAATTCCAGACGTTATCCATGGCCTTATAGGAAATTTTTCTCTGCAACTTTTAATTGTAACAAATGGGCAACTAGAATCAAGGCAGCAATTGAAATTTCTTAGAAAATTATCAGTTGCCATATCTGTATCCTCCGTGGATATTACCTCCTGCCAATCCAATAGTCCAAGGCTTTCATTCAGGTGCTTTAATGTTATTTTATTTATTAACCGTCCTTGACGTTCCTTACTTACCTGTGGTATTTTATAAGTAAAAGCTAAATCTGAAACCAGCAGGAAATGATCCGATATATCACTTAAAACTGCAAAATTTGCTTGAAAAACTGCAAAGGTTGTCAAGTAGACGCATCATAAATGCTTCAGGAGTGTTTGGTGGTATTAAGCTGAAACTTTCAACTTGTGTTGAAGGAAATATTGAAGAAACCAAAGGTGCTAGCCGTATGCTAATGCAAATACTGCTACAACCGTTTTTACTGCGCAAGCTGAGATTATTAAGATGAAGCTTTCAAGAAATATTTAGAAGGATGTTGAACTAAATTAAAACAAGCTATGAGCATGTGGACTTACAAAAAATGACGAAGCGGAACCAATTCAATTCAGTTCAATTTATTCAAATAAAAAATAAAACACAACGCCAATAATAATTAGGATCCCAGAAGCGAAGTTGTTGAGAACCATAACAACAAAAAATTGAAAGAAAAACAAGAAAAAGAAAACACGGGTAATTAAAGCAAATTGAATACAAATTTAGGGAAATATAATATCAAAGTTTGGTACATTGTTATACAGCGTGCGAAAACTTGTGGAAAGCTCAGCAATGGAGGGTATTATAATCCATTGAAGTTTTGATTTATAATGGGGGATCGCTGGGCCGAACTAGAGACGCACTTGGGGACAATGAAGGAATGGTCGGATGAACGGAGACACAGGCCTTCAGAATTATTACTTCTAAGGATAACACAGTCATAATAATAAGGATTCACAGTCTAATGGCCTGCTGAATTTTAGACTTGACCGGATGTAAAGAGAATTACCGCAAGAGGACTTGGTTAGTTTCCTTTCAATGTGAATATCTGTACAGCCATGGAGGGAAAATTCACTAGTATCATCAATTTCTGAAAGCCACTTCTCCGTTATTCCAATTCTGTCGAAAGGGCAGTAACAGTTAATTAAAATTAAATCTTTAATATTAGCCGATTTATCCCGTATGCTTCTGGTGTTAAAGCAAACTACATTAAGTTTGGTCTCTTACTTTAGCTTAGGTTTCAAATTTTTCACAAAATCAACAGTGTCCAGATATTCACTGTTAATTTAGTTTAAGGGGCTGGTGAGAAAATTATTTTGGTCATCGTAATAGTTAAAAACAACATTATTGCACAGTGATAAATTCGTTAGAAACGTAAAATCTTGTATAGTACACATTTAAATATCCATTGTGGTTTGAGTTTCATCGACTTTCTCCTTGATTTCAATATCGGAGTTCTTCTTCAGCCGTCTTGGAGGTTGTGGCATTCTCAGAGCCTGTATTAATTTGATTTGCAGTTGAGTGTACAGGCTTAACTAGCTTCGATGTGGAGTCTATGCTCTTTTTGATGGAAGATAGTTGAGCTATAGCTGTTTGTAAGATGTCATCACCTAGGAGTTTAATGATAGCTTTGTTCTGGAAAATATTTTTGGTTTTCTCTGGTTCATTACTAACTTCAATTAAGTCACTGACTGTGAGATAAGTCGCAAGCCTTTGCCATTCTTGGCTACTTTCAGATGAATCTTTAGGAGGGTGGGATAATGAAGTAAACTTAGGTAAGGGATGGGGGAACTGACAAGAACCTTGAGTATGAAAATTGTTTGCCTTTTTTGGAAATGATACTGTATTTGCATCTTCTACATCAACTGTAGCTTGACATCTAATGGGCCGATGGGGTGTCGGTTGCCATGGGATTCTTGCATTTACAATTGAGTAGGGTAGGTTTATTTTTTCAGATGTTCTAAGGATTGCGACTCGCTTTTGGTTAGCCGGGCAAGATTGATTTTGGAGCGTTGTGTGTCCCTTACGGTTACAATTTCTGAAGAAAGGGTCTGACTCAGGACACTCACTAATTATGTGTCTTGTTTTCCCACACGTAAGGCAAGACGGATGGGAATGTTTTGCTGTGGTCATGGGCCAGACAAGTGGAGCATTGTAGGGGCTTATGCCAATAAATCTTGTAAAAAATGGACATACCGTGAAAGAATATTTCTCTGTTTAGCTCAATTTTGCAGGAAATGAGGATTGAACGGCTTGGGTGAAGTAATCCTTCTTTGTTTAAACTTTGCCTTATTGCAGTTGAAGAATTGATTAGAAGACATGAAGAATCTATTAGTTCGGTTTGTATTTACTCCACTTTTACACTGGAATCAACACCATAAAGCACATACTTGTGTAGCTTTTCCACATCTTTTATTGTGGCTAAAATTTTTGTGCCATCAAGAATTATTTCTTTGAATTTTGACAAGACATGGTCTGCCACCTTAGAAGACGTAAAGTAAATATCAATAGACTCGTCCTGCTTGAAACAAGTTGAAAATTTATCTTAACGATCAGAAAGACAGCTTTCCTAATTTGTATTATTCGACCTTTTGAAAAGGGTTGGCGATTGATTTTCTTGATTGAGATAGTATAGTAATTGGGGTAATTGATAGTACTAGTCTCTGGGACACTTGAAGAGAGGGGTTGCACTATCACTGGAAAACAGGTTTCATCTTTTTTCCTCTTTTGCCTGGTGTCTCACCCCTTTCATTATAGTTATTTGCAGCTAAGACCTGAATTCCTGACAAGTGGCTAACTGTTTTGGACCACGTAGTTGGGGGGAGGGGTTCTAGGAATAGTTTTAGAGATAGGTTGGAATGATGACTAGCGATGTGTTGCAGTGGGAGTATCCTTCTCGGGTGGTAGCCTTAGGGGCTGCTTTTTTCCCGACATTTATTCTGACGAGACATTACAGATTCACGAACTCTTAATCAGCCCTGATTCAAGGTTACTTGATCAAAAGTAGATATGAAAATTTTTAATCAGCGATAACACCAATATATTCAATGTTAGGTAGGTTAGTCACTGGCACACAATATCCAAGGGGGCTTGCTGATGGCAGTAGCCAATTAATATTCAGTTATGGAACTATATTATTCACTATGATGAATAAAAACTCACTTTGTATGACGTGAGCAATCCCTCACAATGAAATCCGCGAGTTAATTGCGCAATCTAACATAGTACAGCACAAAAGATAATCCGATTAGGTTCACAAGTTAGTCAACGTTTTAATTCAGATACTAAACTCATACAGTTCGGATTCTAAACTCATACTGAATCTGAAGAACAAGTTATATTATTAAGATAGACTTTTCAGAGTAAGTTTTGGGCGAATCTGAACTAGCCATAAGGCTAGTGTGTATGTATAATTTTAATACTACCTCTACATTTACTGCAACTAATGACGCTCAGGGTATTAAGGTGAAACTTTTAGGGAACACTTAGAAACAATTTCATTGAAACGAAAAAACTGTACGCATACAGGTTTTCAAAAGAGCATATACGCAATATCATAGGCAGCACCACTCTATTCGATTCAAATCAAAAGTTCTTGTTCCTTTTTTACGAGTAAAAAGAGATAAAAGGGAAAGCTACCCCCCCCCCCCCAAAATTATGCATATGTCCCATTATGCTTCAAAACTAAATGTTAAATGTTAACAAGTCAAACTCAAAACAAGCAAAAATCACTATGAATAGTGCCGATAACCCCCATTTCTTCTCAAGACCAGAACATGATTTGCGGTTTACTGCAAAAAAAGTGTTTTAAACGTTTTTACTTTTTTTGTTTTCATTTATAAGAAAAATATCAAGACTCTAAGGAGTAAAAACCAATATATTTCAATTACACTGACGATAGACGGTCGTTGTTTTTTTTTTTTTTTTTGTTTTTTTTTTCAGTAAAGCTCAAATTATATTCTGGTCTTGGGAAGGAATGGGGGTCATTGGCCCAACGAATGTTAATTTTTGCTCGTTATAAGTTTGACTCGGCTATTTATTGTAATTTCCTTTCGTCTTGAGTTTCATTTCTTTAATAATAGTAATTTATGGTAGTTTTACGCTTTGAATATTATTTGACTTTATTTCAGCTTATTCGTGACTTAATGGGGCTCTTCATTTTTCTTTGAAAAACTTATTTTATGGAAAAAGCTTTTAAATCAATAAAAGTAAATTATAATGTTGAAACTTAACAGAAACTATTCTATTTAAAAGAATAATATCGTATAAAGGCTTAAAATTTATCCTTTGGAATTACATCTTCTGAGTCACCAAAGCCTAAAAATTTTACAGAAAAATTAATTTGTTTTATTTTTCTTAGGGAATAAATGGCTCTTACACAACACTATTACTGGGACCATCAAAGGCTCCCAAGTAACCAATTACTCAATAATATGTATCGACAAGAATTTTTTGGACTATAAATTTGAGACAGAGATTAATTTTAAGGTCAGTAGAACTTATTTTTTTCAATTCAAGCTAGGGGGGTAGTGATTTTGTATGAACAGATAGAATTTGAACAAAGAAAATTTAGTATAATTAGCTATATGTTAAATGCATGAAAGTGTTTAGTTACCTGTTTTAATTGAACGCCTACTATCTTAATTACAAGCTTTACTTAGTTTTGTTTCATTTGAATTAATGTCTGATTATGAGTCTAGCAAATTCTGTCATTTGACCATTTGACTAAACACAAAGACTGATGGTTTGCTTTGGATTTATTTTCAAAAATTTTTAATGCAACAAAATACAAATATTGGCCTCGGAATTCGGAACGATTTTTTGAAAGTTAGTAAGTGTAAGAATTGTTGTTTTCTTTGCCAAGATTATTTTATCCCACGGACTTCTGTTAAGAGTACATTGTATAATAAAAATTTTGCATGCAAGTTACGTGGTAATGTTAATTGTAAAAAAACCGATGTAATTTACCTATTAGAATGTAATAAATGCTGCCTACAATATATGGGGGAAACAACTAATAATATATATAAAAGATTTTCTGGGCACAAGACAACAGTTAATAAAGAAAAAACTAATAACTATCTAGTTCAACATTGTAATAATGGTACGTGTTCCATATCAGATATAACTGTCACAATTTTAGAAAATTTACAGTTAGAAAATTTAAATAAAGAAGAGAAGAATAATAGACTACGTAAACAGGAGGATTTCTGGATCCATCTTCTTGGTACAGTTTATCCTTTTCGGCTAAATGATCGTGTAGCAAAATATAGTAACATTTCTCATGTTGTTGTTAAATGTATTGATGGTTTTATGGAATATCCTTCTTTTACTTGTCCTACTAAACGTAAAAAACGATTGAGAGGACATAGAAAATAATAGAAAAAATGAAATAGATTTACATATCCTTTCTATAGATCTATGCCAGCTACTTGAATCTAGGGGTATGGTTTCTGTAATAAATTGTCTAAATAATTTACCCAAGAGGAATTTAATCAAACTTTTCTGGATTGTTAAGAATAATACAGCTCTTGAATATAATTTTAAAGTAATATACGATACAATTTGCATTCTAACTAAAACAAAATTTATTTCAAAAAAGAAAAAATTTGATAAGATTGGTAATAAGGACAACAGATTATATTTACCTATTAATTTTACTTGTAAGTAGATTGAAGATATTAATTTACCGGAAATTTTAAATCAGCGGGATGTGAAACAGGCCCTTCCTAGTAATTTGAATTATAATGATAGTCCAGTTTTAGCTTATAAATTTTCAAAAACTATTGGGCAAATGATTTTTAATTATAATTTAATACTTAAAAGATTAGATAGTGATATAGATTGGAAACCGGTTTGTAACTGCAAGCAACTTGGCCTATTTGTATATCCCACTTACAAACATGTTATAACAGGAGACTTGTCAATAATAAAGCAAGATGATCTTCAAACTATAATGAATAAAGGAACTAATTTCCGTCTTTCTCATCATCTGAAACCATCGAGTGCTCTTGATAGCTTGGAAAATGATTTTGATTTATTTATTGATAAGTGGTGTAAGAAAGAGAATAAAAATAAAGAGAGTTTTCAAAGTTGGAAGAATTTAATTTTTAGTAGAATACGAAATAAAATACATTGTAACTTAAAAAATAGTAACACTAAATCATTATTTTATAATGCTAAGATAAAACAAGCAATTGCTAATCTACATAATGAATTTGTAATTGTGCCGGTGATAAAGCTAATAATAATTTTGCCATAATTTGTCAGAAGCTATATTGTGATATCTTAAAAAGGGAGTTATGCACAACTAATGTTTACGAAAAGGTAAATTTAGAGGATGAGAATTTAATCGAAAAGACTGAAAAAACACTTTTTTAAAAATTTTAATATTAAAATAAATGACAATGATAAAAAGTTTCCTTTCCTATATTGGACTGTAAAATTCCATAAGAATCCCCCTAAACCACGGTTTATTGCTGGAGCAGCTAAATGTCCAACCCGCATTGCTGCAACTGACCTCTCTTTAATTTTAAAGGAAATTATAAATAAACTTAAAATCTATTGTTCTGGTATTAAAATATTTTCAAATTTTAATCCGTATTGGAGTGTTAATAATTCAATGCAGGTAATAGATTCTTTAACAATATTTTCAGCTAAAAGAATTGAGTCTTTCGATTTTGCGACAATGTATACTAATTTATCACTTAATGTAGTGTTAGATAATTTAAAAACGGCTATCAAGAAATCTTTCCTCTTATCTAGTAAGAGGTTCTTAAAAATAGACACTTATAATAAAAAAGCTATATGGACAAATTGCTTTAAGACTACAGTTAACTTGAGATGTTACAGCTTGGATATGATTTTTGATTTATTAGAATTTGTTTTATATAATACTTATGTAAGATTTAATGGTAATTTGTACAAGCAAATTGTGGGAATTCCCATGGGGGGGGGAATGCCAGCCCATTTATAGCTGACTTGTTGTTAAGTCAACTAGAATATAATTATATGATGGATAAGAATAATCCCAATAATTTAAAACATGTTTTGTCAAATAATAAAAGATATTTAGATGATATTTTGGTCTTAAATTGTAAGGATTTCATTGATATTTCTAAAAATATATATCCATCAGAGCTTACTCTTGAACCTAGTCATGGCGCTGGTCTTGAAGATCATTTCTTAGATTTAAATATTAATATTTTTGATAATAATAAATTAAATTTTAAAATGAATAATAAAACAAATGATTTCGATTTTGAAGTGATTAATTTTGCCTTTTTTTGCCTTGTTTTGGCTAAATGGCTTTCTCATAATTTTGATAGAATTATTTTGAGAAAAAGACCGGGGGAGGAAGCCTAGTTGCCCCCCAATTTTTTGGTAAAATAAAAAGGCAACTAGAACTTTTAATTTTTTACGAATCTTTTTATTAGCAAAAGATATACGTAACTTATAAATTAGCATACGGAAAAGAACTTTTGTATTCTCATGTTCTTATTACATATATGAGGGGGTTCGCCCCCTCGTCAGTACCTCGCTATTTAAACTAAAGCTTAAATTTTGTCCCAATTCACTTAGAATGACCCCTGAATCACAAAAGCTGTAGAATAAATAGTTGAAACTACTAAAAATACTTATATCTTTACTGTGCATCTTTACATCTTGTACTTATATCTTTAAAGTTAAAAAATCAAACTGTACCACAAATACTACTTTATCCAGTTTCGATACTGTTTCCGTTTACACTTCTTGTGATTTCCATAAAAATGAAGAAAATTCTAGTTGGTCATGCTGTAGGACTTCAGAAATCTAGAAAAAAAATCACCCTTGTTCGCCTTTGCAACAAATTTTCATTTGTTTTTAGCTTTAGAGCCAAATCTTTTCATCAAATTATGGGTTTACCGATGGGAACCGTTTCGTCTCCCTTTTTAGCAATATTCTGCACGGATTTCATAGAAAATTCGGCTTTAAATAGTTTTTGCTGGAAACAATGTTTTTGGTTCCATTTTGTTAACAATGTCTCGCATGTCTGGGAATATGGATGTAATTCAATAGACGATTTTTGGTCATTTGAGGGCTTTCCACTTAAATCTTCAATTTACATTAGAGATGGAAAGCTCAGGGAAAATTCCTTTATTAGATGTTTTAATTCTAATAAATACTCCTGACATTGAATCTCTTATCTATAGAAAACCATCCCACAGTGGTTGCTATTTATGTTTCTCGTCAAATGACTCTCTTGTGAAAAGAGGAGTGGTAATATCTTTACTCGACAAAGTTCAAAAAAATTGTTCAGATAATCATGTAGTATTTTAATTGAATGTGGTTTAAAGTATTTTTGTCTATAATGGTTAACTCATTAAACTTATTGATAGTATCATAGATAGAATATTAAAAGATCAAACAAGGAAACAATGAATCCATCAAAATCTTCACCACTCAACCATGTATCTCGGAAGGTTTCTTGTTCGCTTGTGATTTTAGGCGACTTGTTAGTCAACCAATTATTAGTTAATGTTTTTAGAACAGATGTGTGAGCTTATGAATTGAGTTATTCATCTG